>NC_054388.1:44703327-44888327 GCF_017654675.1 Xenopus laevis | reverse complement strand
TCCATTTTATCCAAATAATCCAAATTTTTAAAATGTATTTCCTTTTTCTCTGTAATAATAGTGCATTGTACTTGATCCAGACAAAGATACAATTAATCCTTATTGGAAGCAAAACCAACCTAATGGGGTTATTTATTGTTTACATGATTTTCTAGTAGACAAAGTATGAAGAACAGAAAGATCCATTATGCAGAAACCCCTGGGTGCCAGGCATTATGGATAACAGAACCATACCGGTATATAATACTATATAATATATTGTTTCCCTTAAACAGTACAGTATGGGGATAAAGCTTATTGTTTGCCCAGAACATTTCTTCTCTTTTTATTTTATTTATACATGTGGGTTGGAGGTACCAATACCCTGATACTGTATTGTCTCAGGTAAACCTTTTACCTGAGACAATACAGTATGAGGGTATAGCTTGTGTGCCCAGAACATTCCTTCTCTGTATATTTGTATTTATAAGCTGCCATAGCTCCCTTAGACAGTACAGTAGGAGGATGCATTTTATAGCAGATACAGAGTAAGAGTAAGGACCCAGGGGCAGGAGAGAGGGGCTAGGCTAACATAGGCTAACAGTCATGAAGAATTATGAGAGGGAAATATAAACACATTAGTATTTCCTTTCTTTTGTTTGCCTGCTCCTTATAATGCACATTTTTGTTTGGATGATGGAGACCACCAAGGATAGGACTGCAACATCCACAGAAACAACTCATAATGAATTGGCTAGAAAAAAGGAATAGAGCACTGGCCCAGCATGCCCAATAGCACCACTCAGCTCAGCATGTAGTAGAGAGAACAGTGCTAAGGGAAAGAAACAGACCCTTATTTGCAGTCTGATATGGAATAATATGAAATATGTGCCCCCTTCCGCAGCACCAGAGACCTCCATATAGCCCATTCATTTAACTTCTCCTACTAATACTTATAACCCCTCCTCCTGCTCCATACAACTGTTCCTACTACTCCATATAATCCCTCCTGCTGCTCCAAATAACACCTCCCTATATTGTCTCCTACTGCACCATATAACTCTCCATACAACTTCTACTGCTGCATATAGCCCAACCTGTTACTCCTCCTACTGTTCCATACAACTGCTCCCTATAACACCTCTTACTCCTCCATATAACTCTCAATATTATTCCTCTTATACCTCCATATAACCCTCCGTGCAGTAGCTCCATGCATTACACCTTGTAACTCCACCCTCTGCTCCATATAAACCCTCCCTATAACTCCTCCTACTGCTCCCAATATAATCCTCCATTTATAACCCTTCCTACTCCTATGTTTAACCCTCTATAGCTCCTCCTACTGATCCATATAACTCCTCCTACTAATCCAAATATAACCCTCTATATAACTCCTCTTACTCCTCAATATTGCCCCTTTGTATAACCCCTCCTATTAAAACAATGACCCCCTCAGATAGAACTTCGAAGGCCTTGTCCTGCACCAGGTCTGGGGTTAAAACAGCTGCTCTTGCCTAGGACCCTCCCTATAACCCGCCTTCTGCTCCCAATATAATCCTCCATATAACTCCTCCTGGTCATCATCACAGCCCCTTCTGATAACCCTTCCTACTAATCCACCTATAACTCCTCCTACTGCTCCATATAACTTATTCTACTACAAAGATAACCCACTATATAACTCCTCTTACTCCTCAATATTGCCCCTTTGTATAACCCCTCCTATTAAAACAATGACCCCCTCAGATAGAACTTCGAAGGCCTTGTCCTGCACCAGGTCTGGGGTTAAAACAGCTGCTCTTGCCTAGGACTCAGTGGTTTGGGGGGGGCATTGAGTTAATTTATTTCAGACCTTGATTAAGCAAATTCTGGTTCATACATTCCCTTATGTGCCAATATGCTACAGGTCCAAACGCAAGGAGCCTGTCATGATGGTGACAGAACAATAGATCGGTTCCCTTGAAGGCTCGGAATGAAGAATTCGGAGCTCGCTGACCTTGGATGCTTTTGTAAACAGTGTGAGCAAGGGGGGGCCCTACAGGACCACATCTGCTGAAATGTGGGTGGGTTATTGGCGTTAGCACAGATGGAGGGAGCAATGGGATTTATGTTTTAATGGGAAGCCAAGAAACCAACACGTGAAAAATTTGCCAAAACTACATGATTAATAACCCCAGAAAAAAAACACAAAGCCGCACAGGTGCCCCCAACAACACGCAGACTCCCCCCCCCCCCCCCCCCCCCGTGGCCTGGGAAGATGGAAAAGTAATGCAAGTTATTTATCTGAAGGTTAGCAGTACTGGGCCCCAGGCCCCCAGCGCACTCTCTCTGGGAATCGAAAACTTGCTACTCTTTTTCATTTCCAACTGGCTGTCTGATCTACTATCTACTATATATCTACTTCAACTCAAGCTTTCCAATGTAGGCAATGTCTTATGGGGGAACAATGAAAAGCAACTCTACTGACTACTGAATGTCTGCACAAAACTAAGAGTATTCATATAGTTATTAAATAACATAAAGGGATTTTTAAAGAGGTGTCCTATCCTACATCTATACAGAGAAGAAATGTTCTGGGCACACAATAAGCTATACCTTCATACTGTACTGTCTAACTGAAACAATATGGCACTTTCCACCCATATGTATAAATACAAATATGTAGAGATGGAATGTTCTGGGCACGTAATAAGCTATACCCTCATAGTGTACTGTCCAAGGGAAATAATATAGCACCTCCTGCCCATATGTATAAATACAAATATACAGACAAGGAATGTTGTGGGCACACAATAAAGGAAACAATATGGCAGCTCCCATGTACAAAAGACACATAAAACATGCCACCACAAGTCCAGGCCTGGCACCTTTGCATGGAAAAGCCCCACTAAGCAAAATAGTGCTGGTATTACAAACAACCCCGTGACTATGTGCATGGAGGTACAGAGTGGGATGAGCAGAACTATCAGACAAGCTGTCATTGTGAGAAACAGACTGAAAGCAAAGAGACGTTCTGCCCTGAAGCTTCAAGTCTGGATCTTTTATTGACAATGAGATCTTCTCTAGTTCACCTGACTCCTAATTCCCATCGGGGATATAAACAGAACCCACACACAGAGCAACATCACCCACACCAGCGTGAGAGCAGATGATTCAATGGGGCCACCCAGGCCAAAAACAACACCCCAACCCTGGGAGTCTCCCCAATAGGCAGCAATGAACTCATAATTCTGTTCTCATCCCCCCCCACACAAATATTTGTGTCTGCCAGCAGTTTGTTTCCCAGAAGCACATGTGCAGCGCCGAGCCTCTATTTTCCCATTCAATGGATACAAAACCTGAACAAATGCAGTGGTAACCATGCTACTATAAATCTCATACAGACTCAAAAATAATCCCACTGCCTTTCTACTCTGCAAAAGAACTGACAGTGCGTGCCACTTACACTTACTATAGGCCAGTAACTGCAACTAGCAGATGTGCAAGTGGACAAAGGGTATAGCCAATCAATAAGCTAGCAGATAAAGAGTACCGGTATGACCATTCAATAAGCAATAATAGCACATATTTTGGTATATAAAGTGAACAACCAATGGATGAGCAGGAAAATAAAAATATGACCAAGTGGGTAAAGATATGGTCATTAGACAAGCAAGTGGCTAGAGAAGACTGTTAGCAAGTCAACAGGTGAGTGGATAAAGAGTGCAGCCAATCAATAAGCAAGTGGATAAAGAGAGCAGCCAAACAATGAGCAAGTGGATAGAGTGCAGCCAATCAATAAGCAAGTGGATAAAAGAGTAGGTAAACAACGAGAAAGTGGATAAAGAGTGCAGCCAATCAATAAGCAAGTGGATAATGAGAGCAGCCAATGAACGAGCAAGTGGATAATGAGAGCAGCCAATGAACGTGCAAGTGGATAAAGAGAGCAGCCAATGAACGAGCAAGTGGATAAAGAGAGCAGCCAATCAATGAGCAAGTTGATAAAGAGAGCAGCCAATCAACGAGCAAGTGGATAAAGAGAGCAGCCAATCAATGAGCAAGTGGATAAAGAGAGCAGCCAATTAATGAGCATGTGCTGATAATAACAGAATCATTAAGTTCCAGAGAGAGTGTTTCTATAATGAACACTGGGTGTTGTGGTGTAGTGCCAAACAATCCTACATAACCATAACTGGTTTCTCACTCCCTCATGTGCAAGATGTAAATCCAACAGGACTAAACTCAGTCCTCAGAAGGAGGCGATTCACACGTCAACAGAATGGTTTAAATCAGACAACTGCAACAAAGGAGCCAATAAAAGAAAGCGGGAATGTGGATAATTGCGCTACAATGTTTCCAGAACATCTGTGGACACTTAATTTCCACCCTCGTCCTACACAGCCTGACCTGCCTTATACAGGAGGGTCTTCCCTGAAAAATTATGGCTTTTCATTTTGCTGTTGTTTTTGTAAGCAAAGAAATGTTTGATTGGGGAGTGATTTAAACGGCATTGGTGTTAGGGGCCCCTCAAACGCCCCACAGAAGATGAGAAATTATTAATTGTGCCTTTCCTGTTGCAGGGAGTGGGGATCCAACAGGAATGTATAAAGTCCTATAGAATAAACATGATGCAGAGTCTCTTCTATGTTCTACTGGAAATAACATGATATGGGGGGGGGGGGGAAGGGAAGCGCCAGTCCTGCTGGAACGGGAGGGGTGTGTTTGTGAGCAGAATGGGAGTAATAGTGGAATTACTGACATAATGGGTGGTGGATCAGTGATACATCCCCCCCAACATTATAAATATGGTGATCCTCATGAGAGGCTCATCTATTGGTTATGGTGGCATGCATTTAGGTGCAAAGTGTGGTTCAATTTGGTAACACTGGTGAACAACAGCCTGAGCCACATGCAATGGTGTCACAAAGCTCAGTGGATGTCTGGAACTAGTCAGAGGAGGTGCCTACCTAGAGGAGGTGGGGCAGTGCATAATGATGTGAATGGATGGGCGCAGGGTTGTGGGTTGTGTAATTCTATGTGACACTCCCTATTCTGGGGCCCTATAGGGTAGAAAGAAATGCAACAAAACATATACCAAGGGGTCTCCACAGGTGCTCAGCTTCAATCACCTACAACATCAAATTTCCAGGGCAATGCTGGGTATCTTGGAGAGTATTCTAAAGTACAACCATCTAGTTATCCCTTAAAGGAGAAGGAAAGGCTAAAATTAAGTAAGCGTTATCAGAAATGTCTATATAAATACACCAGTAAACCCTCAAAGTAATGCTGCTCTGAGTCCTCTGTCAAAAGAAACACCACATTTCTTTTCTTCTATTGTGTACACATGGACTTCCTGTCTTCATCTTAAAGGAATTGTTCAGTGTAAAAATAAAAACTGGGTAAATAGATAGGCTGTGCAAAATAAAACATGTTTCTAATATAGTTAGTTAGCCAAAAATGTAATGTATAAAGGCTGGAGTGATTTGATGTATAACATGTCAGTAAGGACTCTACTTCCTGCTTTTCAGCTCTCTTGGTTTACACTGACTGGTTACCCTGGCTACCAGGCAGTAACCAATAAGAGACTTGAGGGGGGGCCACATGGGTCATATCTGTTGCTTTTGAATCTGAGCTGAATGCTGAGGGTCAATTACAAACTCACTGAAAAGAAATGTACCATGTGGCCCCCCTTCAAGTCGCTGACTTACTCAGAGTTATAGAGCTGAAAAGCAGGAAGTTGGATTCTGGCTGTTTTATTAGAGATCTGTTCACTCCAGCCTTTATATATTACATATTTGGCTAACTAACTATATTAGAAACATTTTTTATTTTGCACAGCCTATCTATTTACCCAGTTTTTATTTTCACACTGAACTATTCCTTTAAACCTCCAGGGCTAGGGCTTGAGCATGCTCAGTTTGCTCCTCCTCACTCCCCCCCCCTCACTCCACTCCCAACTGTAATCTGAGCCCACAGCTATAAGTGAGCAGGGAGAAACTCAGGCAGGAAGTGATGTCATACCAAGCTAATATGGCAGCTGCTATCCTAAAGAAACAGAGAGCTTCTAAAGCTGTTTACTCAGGAATGGTAAAACATTCTGCAGAATAAATATAGTCTTATAGCTTGCACTATTGTGGCTAATCTGTTGGCAATAAACTGCTTCAGTAGCTTTCGTTCTCCTTTAAAATGACAGGGCACATAACCCTCATACTTCGCAGCTCCTTAACCTATACTCTTGTATTGAAGTAATATGGTAGCTCCTACTTATATGTATAAATACAAAATATACAGAGAAAGGCTTTCTGTATGCACAATAAGCCATACCCTCTTTAATGTCAATTTAAGAGAAAACAGATGAAAATACTAGTATCTAATCACACAGTATATTTTGTAACTGGAACAATGTGCATTTTCATTTAATGGACATAATAGCTTTTCCCCCTCATTCTTCCTCAGTTTACAATAAACCTCTTCTCCTCTCACTCAGTCTAATAAATACTCTGTAATCTTTCACATTTATGTAAATAAATCATTACTGCTGTAATTTAATGAACATTAACAGAATAACAAACGGCAGATACATAAGGCCTGGGGCAAAGATACTAAAGGGGTCAGGCTGGAGGTGATAAAAATGCCAAGTGGGATCTCCACAGAATTAGAGATTTGGACTCAGAGTCTGTGGTTAGGTAACTAGAACAGCAAGCACCCCCAACAATCAGAGACCCCACATGCAGCATTTACGTCATATTATATTTTAAAATATTTCCTTATATTGTATACTCATGGGCTCAAGAGAATCCTACCCATGCAGCGCTCCCTGTGGCCACACAGTACAACAACTCACAAAGGCAGCATATTTTGGCATTGCAGGAACTACAGAAATTACTATTATTAACAATCCCAACTGATACTATAGGCACAATTTCTCCCTAATATACCTGCTATCCTACAGCCACAGTCCCTTCCCAGAGACTATTATCCCCACTGCTACTATAGGCACAATCTCTCCCTACTATACCTGCTATCCCACAGTCATATTCCATTCCCAGAGACTATTATCCCACTGCTACTATAGGCACCATCTCTACCTACTATTTCTGCTATCCCACAGTCACAGTCCATTCCCAGAGACTATTATCCCACTGCTACTATAGGCACCATCTCTCCCTACTATTTCTGCTATCCCACAGTCACAGTCCATTCCCAGAGACTATTATCCCACTGCTACTATAGGCACCATCTCTCCCTACTATTTCTGCTATCCCAGTCACAGTCCATTCCCAGAGACTATTATCCCACTGCTACTATAGGCACCATCTCTCCCTACTATTTCTGCTATCCCACAGTCACATTCCATTCCCAGAGACTATTATCCCACTGCTACTATAGGCACCATCTCTCCCTACTATTTCTGCTATCCCAGTCACATTCCATTCCCAGAGACTATTATCCCACTGCTACTATAGGCACCATCTCTCCCTACTATTTCTGCTATCCCAGTCACATTCCATTCCCAGAGACTATTATCCCACTGCTACTATAGGCACCATCTCTCCCTACTATTTCTGCTATCCCACAGTCACAGTCCATTCCCAGAGACTATTATCCCACTGTTACTATAGGCACCATCTCTCCCTACTATACCTGCTATCCCACAGTCACAGTCCCTTCCCAGAGATTATTATCTCCACTGCTACTATAAGCACCATCTCTCCCTACTATACCTGATAACCACCATTTTATTAATAGATCCAGTGCTAACACCTTGAAACAATTCTCTTTAAAAACAAAGAAAGTTAAGGAAGGCAATTCTTTAATTGTAGAACAACCTTGAGGGTAAAACACATGAAAAGCACCCCCTGTGATATAAGCAAAAAAACAGTCCTGCACAGAGTAAAACAATCAGACCAGAGCTGTAATGATTTGAGCTAATTGTTTTTTGTTTCTTTAATTAAAACTACTCATTTTTACTGGCAAGAAGCCACAATCCCAACATGTATAATCCAATTGGCATTGAACCACTTGGGGTCAGACAAATAAGGGGCCGGAAAGGGCTTCTCCGAGTTCAGAAAAGCAACCCATAGGCCTATTAAAAATGCATCAATTGAAGTCTAATCTTTCGTGCAGAGCGGTCAGTGGAACGAAATCTGCTATTTTTGGCCAAATTAAATGAAGCTGTCTATTGTGCACCCTGTTTGGAGATTGTATTATGAAATAAAAGGTCAGGCCCTTTGTCAGCTGCTCATTGGAGAGTCTTGCCTCATGCCTGTCTCCTGGGGACCCATTGTGCCAGGTAACAGGGGAGCAGTACCACTTCAGTGCCAGGTAGAGATTGGATCACTGTTCCTTTGTCCTCACTGAAAGAGCTGGCAAGGAACAGATTATTTAGGGACATATGTTCACTGCCCTTGTTGCGGTTCTCAGAAACCACCCGACTTCCAATAAAAGTTCTGTCCAATGCTATGCATTGAAATGATGCTATGCACACAGGTTCAGAATGGATTTAGCTAAAAACTAAGGCCTAACGAGAATCCTTCAAGAAGTGCTGGGACTGGGCACACTACTAAGCAAGTCCTGGTGCACCATTATTGAGGTGGCTATCCATGTAACTGTAAAGCTGTAATGCTGAATACTGCCCAAATATCTATTGAGCTAGTTAGAAAACTCATCTGGAAGTGCCAAATATGCTCCTTTCCTGATAGGTCTGCGCAGGCTTGTATTAGGATCCATTAGCTCAGGGGACAAAAAATTGGATCAGTATGATTTGGCCCAGAACGTGGATGGCCATATCAGGGAAAGATATGGTTATCCCCATGAAGATTAAATTTCAGCTGAACTACAGGTGGTTTTGTTTGCCTTTCTATCCGGATCCACTTGTAGACTGTTTTGGAAGGGCGGACATGACAGACTTTAAATCTTTATTCCAACCTACCTTACAGTACATAATGTTTTACTCTGAGAAAACCAGTCAGACTTCAGAGAGGCCTTTTTTCGGATGCTACAAATTCCATTGACCCTTTTTACTACCATGAAAAAGTTTTTTCTGGCTTGAAACAGTTATTGGCCAAATGATGTCCCCTCTAAGCAGATTCAAATAGATTTGTCGCGGCTGGGTGAAGACATAACTGCAGCTTGCTAATTGCTCTCAGTTCTTGGGATGGTCTACTGCTTCCAGCCAGACTAGTTGACGGGAATTAGTGCAATGAATAAGAGAACCAGACCCACCCAGAGGGGGTGAAAAAAGGGACTCTTAAATTTTTCATCCAGATGTGAAGCTATGACTGGCTGGATTTGCTTTGGGGACTCAGAGCCAGGTGGCAAGTCTATTTGGATGCTTCTGTCCTTCTCATAGAGCCAAATGGCGACATTAGACGTGTGGCGAGCATGCAATAGCTTTAAGAGAGGTAAGCAGGCTGCTCATATTAGTCTTCTGCAGCACCGGTTGGGGCGGGACAGGACAGGCTGCCTCCATAAGCAGAAAAAATCATTTATATGCTTGTGTGGCTTAGCAATGGCAGACAATCTATGGTAGTCATCGTATACATTCCTATTCCAGTAAAATCAGTACATAATCCTCTCTTTCAGCACACCTCTCGTGATCTGAAGGACACAGAGCCAGACATTCCTACATGACTATGCCATTGCACCATAGTCCTGACCTTTGCTGACCCCATACTGGCGTACAGATCAGCTCCTTCGTGCCTGCTAAATACTGCTAAGTATCCAAGCAGAAGGGACTACCAAGTCCAAGATACGTCATACATTCTCCTTGGCCAGCTTTGGAGATGGTGTTATGGACAGGCTCTAAGCGTGCCCTGCAAGTGATGGTTTATCTTAACACAATGAACAGCATGAAGGTGGTACTGGGACATTTTTTACCTCAGATTCTCACTTTTATTTCAGTCATTATTGTAACATTGAAGGTATCAGTTGAAGTTGAGTTTTACTAAGCCAACGTGAGTGTAGATGTGAGGTCTCCAAACAAGCTGGTCTTTGCAAGATACCAACATTCAAATTGGGCCAATCGGTTGGATCCCTGTGCCAAGTCAAAATATATAAATACAATGGAAGTGCTACTGATCTTGCCAAATTAACTACAAGCATAGAAAAAAAGAAGGGAGATTGATCAATGCACATTCCCTGGTCCCCTGTCTCATAAGTAATCTAGTATCTATGCAAGTGCTGTTTGAAGAAAAAGGGGTTTTCAGTTACAAAGTTACTATCATAAAATTGGTAAGCCACCATACCATGTCAAGGTAAACTCCATATGGTTCTACAGGCTTAATCGTCCCCCACTTGCGGCTTTTAAAGGAGAACTAAAGCTTAACTAAAGAGGTAGGGCAGAAATGCTGTACATTATGTTTTGTGCTTCTGCACCAGTCCAAGGCAACCACAACCCTTTAGTAGTAAAGCTCTGTGTCTCCAAAGATGCCCCAGTAGCTCCCCATCTTCTTTTCTGCTGATTCACTGCAAATGCTCTGTGCTACTGTCACTTATAGGGACCCACTCACAATATAAAGTACACATAGAATAGAAAAGTCACAATATAAGGCTGAGTAGTAATTAATACAGATAATTACTACATGGCAGCACAGAAACCAGTGCAATTAGCATTGGAATTTAGTAATCAGCCCTGTAACTTCAGCTTCTATTTTCATTTTCTGCTTGATAATTTGTGACGATCCTTAAGCGTAGCTTCTCAACAGCTGCTCAGAGCCCACTGAGCATGTTATTGTCTCAGACACTTTCCAAAATAGTGACCCCCCCCCCCCGTGAAAAGTTTGATGTCCTGGATCATTGAAACTTTAGGCTTTTTGTGCCATTAGCCTAAGACACAAGTGTGAATGTAATATTATATATATATATATATATATATATATATATATATATATATATATATATATATATACACACACATACATACACAGATATAGGGATATAATGAGATTGGTTGACAGCTGCTCTGTGTTGGGTTCATACAATCAGTTCTGTGATCTATAATGTCTGAGTTCTGTACATTTTACCACCTGAGTTGCACTTATAGATGCACATATAATGGAAAGAGAAGTGTATCTGCTCACAGCCTTCCCATCTTTACTGTATGTGTCCCCTGGGGCCCCGAGCTCTGCCTATTGTATAGTCTCACTGGCTGGCTGTTTGTTTTATTCAACGTGTATTTTCATTGTGTTACAGCAAGGTTCTCACAAGAGACTGCAAGATAATAATGCCAAGGAGCAAATATTTACATTCGGAGATGTGTCACCTCTGGCAGAGTCACAAGAAAAACCTCCCGGTTCTTCAATTGCTGCAAGGAAATGATTTGTTGTTGTGTTTGTCGAGATGCGGGGCAGAGTACCATGTTGGGGCCAAGCACTTGACAAGAAGGGGGGGGGGGCTGAATGAGTGAATAGGATTGGGGTTGGGGTGTCTTTACTCCTGAGTTTAACTTCTGAATGGAAGGACATGACTTCATTGAAATTGAGAAATGGATTTACCCCTTTGTTTCCCAGGAGGCCAAATCCAAAAGGGGGTTAATCTATTGCTCACATCATTCCAATGAAGTCACTGCCTACCAAGTGCAAAACTAGAAGCCCCAGCTTACTATATCAGGCAGTTAGTAGTTTCATAAAGACCAGAAAGACTCAGTTCTAGATAACCAAGGGTTAATGCTGATTTTTAAATACCCAGAATCCTTGGCTAATTTCCAGCTAAGGATCCTGGGGTTTTAGTTTCTAACAGCTGAAAAAGCACAAAAACTGGATGCAATAGTATTCAATTCCCTAATTTAAGGTAAAGCTGCATTCAGTGTTGAAGAACTACAACTTCCATCAGATCAGCTAGTTGACCACACTGCTTTAACAGTACCATGCTTGTTTTTTTTTTGTGGAGCCCAGCACCAATGAGACAACTAGTCCCTGATGAATAACCATCGAACCACACCATTAGGCATACCCTAAATATGGCTGTTTGCAGTATTGTGCTGTGAGTAGAACAGTAGGTTTAGCAGGAATTGACTTGGGGTTTAATTCTCCTTTAAATATCAAATTATACAAGAAAGCAGAGACAGCACCCAAGTGTTAGGTGCTTTCCCTCTTACCGTTTTGTTCATCCAGCTCATTCCCAATGTCCTGGCCCATCTGTTTCTGTCGGGCAAGAATAGAGGAGAGAGCGTCCAAGCCGGCATCTTGTTCTGGGCAAACAAGAGAGGATATGAGTAAACAGCATGAGATGAGTGCAATGCTGGACAACATGTGTAACAATACAATGATTGGAGGGGGGAAACAGCTGTAATGTCCCACAAAATTCTCACATGATGATGCTATCTCCCCATAACCTCTTCATTATGGGAGCCTGATATATACCCCATCCCAAACATAGTTTAAAAGTAAAAAAAAAAAAGGCTGAGCTAAGACAGAACAAAAAAAAAAAACATGAAATGCTTAAAATGTGAGAAATTCTGCCCACCCCAACATTACATGACTGAAGAGGGTAGTACTTAACAAGGGGGCAATAATGTGATTACATTAACCACATAAATACTCTGTAAGGAATGGCATTAACAATAGGAAACTTGTTTCTTATGACCTTCATTAGCACTGGGTGCTAATTCCCCCCCCCCACCCCAATGTCAGAGAGGGAGGCAAACAGGTTAATCTGCTGAGGCTGTGTTTCCCCTTTATCTGAGGGTGTCCTTGACTTGCACACAATTCTGCATCTGTCTTTGACCGCCCAGATGTGCTCTAATTGCATTTGCTAGGCTTCTAATCAGATGGCTCTCAATGTCACCAAGCAAGAAGCCAAGGCATGTGAGCGGGAGAAGATGTTTCATTCAAGCTGGAATGAGAAGATCAAACAACCAACAACCAGAAAGGCTGGGAGGCACTTAATTTAAGAGAAGCACTGGCTGAGCCAACTGCCATTTCTATGGTGGGGGGGACAGCGCTGCTTTTAGATAGGAAGGAAGTGAATACAAGTCAGGTTAATGTCCAACTGGTTTTATAGTGGCCATACAAAAGGATACTAAGAGAAATGTTGTGTTGTATCTTACAACACTTGTAAAAATTAAAGGGCAAGTAACACCATAATGAGGACAGACACCTCTATAAACAATATTTAATAGTGGTAAGTGTCCTGCTTTATATGAGAGAGAAAGTAGTCTGAACCCAAACAGGGGGTGTGACCAGTGGCAGATACACTTACCTCTTATGATCTGCTGCTGCTGTTGCTTTATTTCCCTGAAGGTGAAGCCTTGAGTCTCCTCTGGCTCCTCCAAGACCCAAGGGTTACTTCGAGAATTTCCTGCGCCTCCAGCCATGAGACTTGACCTGATCAAAAAAGTCACATTAAAGGGGAAATTACCAGATGTGTTGCTGTAAAGTTCAAAATTAGTGCAATAAGGGTTTAAATGCAGGGAACTAATACACACTCTCTGAGAACAAGGCCTGATTGGTGCTTACAGGCTAAGTGATCCTAGGAGTCTAGTGTCAGATACAGTTTAATAATATAATATATATATTTAAAATAATATAACTACAGTCCAGAATTATAATGGCAGGTTAATTGGCTTCAGATCAAACTGATCCTAGCAGTGTGAGATAAGAAAATTAGCTTGTAAGCTCCAGGGACTAAATAAGTATAAATTTGTATCTGTGGCTCTAAGTACCTAACAATTAGAATGAATATCCCAGAAATACAGTTCATAAGTTAATTACTTTATGCTTGTTAGGATAAAGACCAAATGAAAAGTAAAATGAAGCATAGAAGACAATTAGGTTCAAAACCACAGGTAAGGTATAGAAGTGTAGTGTCTGCCTATCATCCAGGATTAGCTGGAATACAGCTCCACCTACTGGCCTATTAAAGTAACTACTCAGTAGCACTAATCTCGGGTAGAAAATGGCACGAACATAAAATAAGCTCACAGGAACTAAACTTGTAAAAAATAATTCGGGCATCGTTCAGCATTTGGCTTAGGGTTGCAACCACCTTCCCTCCCAACTGCCCATTATATATGAATGCTTATGGCAACTGTGCAGGGCTGTCCATAAGGCTTTCTATTAAAAGAGGTCTATTCACATTTTACGCTGAAAGGAAAAGGTTAAACCCTGGTTTGCATACTCAATGTAAGTGCAAGATAGTACTCAAACTCCCCAGGGCTCTAATATCAGAAGTATCTAAAGCCACAGACCACAAACTCTGGGCATTTCCTAAATACTGCTGATTGTGCATAGAAACAAGTGCAACATTTGGATAAACACAGGAAACTGTTCTCAGAATGATTTCAGAAGGAAAATTTAGGGGATCTCCCCACACAAACACAGATATTCTGCTAAACCGACTTGAAGTAGTGGTCTTTTTCTGGCAATATGGGGAAGGTACTTTCTGTGCAGGGTGGGAGAGGGGTGGAAATACACAGTCACCTCCTCCCAGTGCAGTAGGTACAGTGGGTTCCCTGGGTATCTGGGGAAGGTAATTTCTGTGCAGGTGGGAGAGGGGTGGGAGATACACAGTCACTTCCTCCCAGTGCAGTAGCTACAGAGGGTTCCCTGGGTATCTGGGGAAGGTAATTTCTGTACAGGTGGGAGAGGGGTGGGAGATACACAGTCACCTCCTCCCAGTGCAGTAGGTACAGTTGGTTCGTGGTAGTGATGTGCGGGCCGACCCGATAACCGCAGGACCTGCTGGTTTACCCGCGGGTCGGGCGGGTTCGGGTCGACCTTGCACTGTTCCTCGTGGGTGGGTGCAGGTTGAGCTATTCTACTGCTCTCCCCGCCCGCCACCTTCAAATGCCAGCATCCGACTTCCGGTTTCATAGACTCGCGTCTGCTCGCCCCGCCACTTTGGTGACGCCATCGGCAGGGGCGGCGCGGGTCTATAAAAGAACCCCGGAAGCGCGGGTGTGGGCAGGCAGCAGCAGGGCGGGTTAGGGTCGGGTGTGGGTCAGAAAAACCCTGACCCGCACATCACTAGTTCCCAGGTATCAGGGGCAGGTGGTTTTGTGCAGGTGGGAGAGGGGTGGGGGATAAACAGTCACTAACTCCACTAGCAACTGGGGAAGACATAGGCACTGTGTGGGCAGAAGCACAATGCCATCCTTGCTTTTAATCACTGTAATAATTACAATAACCAATGGCCCATAACTTCCCTCACTGGCGCTAAGAATATGTTCCCAGGCTAATCTGCCTGACATGTTTGCTAAGCACTTTCCCACAAGACATGGTCCGGCTTCCGAATGCCTCTGATCTGCCCCCGGCTCAGCCTCTCTGGTGTGAAGATTAAAGCTTATCCAATTAGCCACCCACCGTCCCGCCGGGTTTTTTAACTAATTAGCATCCAATAAGAAGCACTGATGGATTCTGGGAAGGATTTGATTTCCATTATGGCGTCATCTGAATCATAAACTCCAGCATCAGTTAGGAGGCTGCTCTCAGACAGATCCACACTGCACTGGGAGGAAGAAAGCTGGAAATACTGTAATTGATAACTTGACCCATTCAACTAACAACAACCAATCAGTGTTTTTGTCTCATGATAATGAAGATTTGAGGGTTGGGGGGTTAAAAACCTAAAGTGAGTCAATCTGCTTGTTTGGCCAGAGAGCCATTTAAACAGATCTCTAAATTATTTGGCTACCACACAATGAGACAGTTCAGTGCAATCAGCTGCATTCTGCTTATTCATTTTTTCTTCCAGAAACTCACTATATATAATTCCTATTCCATAGACCAAAAGTTAATTGGACAATAGGGTTGTACTGACAGCAAAAACAAAACATGAAGGGCTGCTGATTGAGCACCAATAACATGAAAGGACACCTGCAAGTTCTGCTCCCACACATATCCCAGCAGAACATTGCACATTAAAGGAAAACTATACCCCCAAAATGAACACTTAAGCAACAGATAGTTCATATCATATTAAGTGGCATATTAAAGAATCTTACCAAACTGGAATATATATTTAAGTAAATCTTGCCCTTTTACATCTCTTGCCTTGAGCCACCATTTTGTGATGGTCTGTGTGCTGCCTCAGAGATCACCTGACCAGAAATACTTCAAATCTAACTGTAACAGGAAGAAGTGTGGAAGCAATAGACACAACTCTGTCTGTTAATTGGCTCATGTGACCTAACATGTATGGTTTGTTGGTATGTTTGTGAGTACAGTGAATCATACGATCCCAGGGGGCGGCCCTTATTTTTTAAAATGGCAATTTTCTATTTATGATTACCCAATGGCACATACTACTAGAAAAGTATATTATTCTGAAAATAATGGTTTATTTACATGAAGCAGGATTTTACATAGGAGCTGTTTTATGTAATATCTTCATTGTTTGGGGGGTATAGTTTTCCTTTAAACCCCTTCCATTATAAGTGCTTGCATCAAAAACACACTCTTTGCTCTTCAGTCCTTCCTGCTTTCTGTCCTGAATGGAGTAGTGCTGCACCATTATCACCTGTAAAAACTGTTCTCTATGTGTATGTTCTGTAAGTGCAGGGCCCCCAGCTGTCAGCAGGATATTGAGAGTTGCAGTTGATTCTGGAAGGCAACACTTTTCTGTTCTTGGCTTTGACTACTAAATAATAATATAATATTTACCATGAAAACCTGGTTAAACCATGACATAAGGGATAATAACTCTGTGCCCTAACAGCCAGGAATTAGGAATCAGGAATTAACGTACTGTGATTTGATATTGGCCCAGCAATCATAATAATATAGAGGAACAAACTTAGACAGCAGAGTAAAGTAAGGGGAAAACAGTGAAATAATTCTGCATTCTGCATTTACCCACTAGGTGGAACAGGGAAAAGTTACTGCTGAAAAGCTGAGAAAAGGGCACTACTGCAACAATAAAACTAAGTCTCCCAACATTTTTATCTCTCCCCTGTATATACTATACAATACAATACCCTGAAGCAGGCTGTCTCCATAGAATTCTTTAGGTCTGAATATGACTCAAAGGAGCCCACAGTAGGAAAAGGCTGGGTTTACAGCAAGGGTGTCCCCTTCTAAATCAAAAACAATATAGCTCTCCTTTCTCCATATATACACTGCTATTTATCACATTAGTGCTCACTGACTGTTAATATATTACATCCCCTACATTAGAGCCCAGTGATTGATCTAAGAACTTGATATAAATTATTCCTAATGGCAACACAAACATTGTATTACAACTTCATTGAGCGCCAAATCTTCACAGTTGAGGGGGGGGGGGAGTTGTTAAACACAGTCATTAAAGCTGACATCAGACTAAATATAAAATTTTGGACCCAATGTACCATACTGGTCAGCATTAGGTGTCAGTGCCAGAACATGTGCAAATACTGTTTTAGGAGCCTTGGCTTGTGCCGAGCCTCCCAATTTGCTGACTCTGCAAACCACTCAATCACAGCTGTATATATGAATGCTGATTAATTTCTTTAATACCCTCCAAAAGGAAGCAAAATGCCCACATGGATATAGGAGCGGCATATGATCACCAGTGCGAGAAGCAGAACACTGGGAGGGAGCAGAAGCTGTCACATCAGGTAAGGGGAATAGAGGAGATGCAGCTAAAGACCATACAAAAACAGAGGAGGTCAAGCTCTATAGTGAGCAAAGCAAATGCAATATGGCTTCCCTGTTCCGTTCTCCTGACCCCTTTAGTCTGGCAGTCTAATTAGCCCAAATAAAATGGGCATGTGGATGAGGGAAATGATAAAGATATGGGAAAAGATGCCTAGAAACTGGAACTGGATAAAGGGGACAACATGAGTGTATGATAAGATAAGAACTCGGGCCAAAATAAAGAACAGAGGGTTCCAGCAATGGTGGAATTCCCAGCACCCACCGTCACACCCTTGTATTTATTCAATTCCCTGAATCTCATGCACTAGTAGTAATATGGGACAGGTAGGTCCCATAAGTACCTAGAAAGGCAGTCAAGGCAACTACTAGTGACAGTTCTCTGGTGCCATCTAGTGGCAGTGTTTAGGAATGTACTTTCAGTTAAAACTGAACTGTCGGGAAACAATTGGATTTTGAGTTGGCTGCCAAGGCTGGCCCTGAACACTAGGGATGAGCCTACCTAGAGCAGGTTTAAATGGTAACTAAACATAACATAGGCATTTTGGCTTAGGGGTCATGGTGTATTGTAAGGTTCAGAAGCAACATCACTATGCAAAATTCACACAATGCCTTTAAGAATGGCTTGGATGACTTTTTGGACAGACATAATATCAAAGGCTATTGTGATACTAAATTCTATAGTTAGTATAGGAATGGGTATATAGAATTTATGTGAAAGTAGGGAGGGGTGTGTGTGTGGATGCTGGGTTTTGGAGGGGTTGGAGGGGTTGAACTTGATGGACTTTGTCTTTTTTCAAACCAATTTAACTATTTAACTAACTATGTAACATGCCAAGAAAGAATAAGACTTGGTTTTGATGAATCCTAAAAAAGATTTGGCCAAACCAAGGTCTGACCAAAAAATACTGGAATGTGTCCAGCACCAACCCAAATGTTGGGTTTAAGCAGGCATGAAGTAATGAAACATTGTCTCACTATATGGACACAGTAGAGCAGCACTGGCTTATGTCAAATATTCATGGATACTATCATAGAACCAATGAAAGAGAAGTGTAGGGCCTCACCTCACCACATCAGGCTCCACCCCTTCCCTTTTAAAAGACATCTGAAGCTGCTGCTCTTTGGTCAGAAGCTCGTCCACTAGATTCTGCCTTCGATCCCCTTCCAGTTGAGTGCTACGTCCATATTAGGTTAAAGAGGAACAGGCCGGAATGCAGTTGATTCTTTCCCCTTTCTCCCTGCTATGAAAACTGCTGATTTAATGGGCTGGGCTAAAACGGTTTCAGTTCTGTTTATCAGCTTGACTCTACAATGTTGCAGAAGCCTAAGCCAGTAGTGCAGAGAACAAAAAGAGACACACAGTGCTTTCCATAGCAATTGCATATACACATAATTTTAAAACCAGGGAAACTTTTTAACTATTTTTTCCCTAGGCAAAAACTGTTTTTAGGTGGAGTTCCCCTTTAAAGAGCTATAGGGCATCCTAAACAGGATGCGACAATGCATGCAACCCGATCTTTCCTCACTAACAAGACTGTCCCAATTCCTGGTCCTTAATAGTGTTACAAGGCAATGTGCAGGTGATATTGGACCCAGGGCATAGCTGTACATCACTGAGCATGAATTACATTTTTCTTTTTTGCCAATAAGGGTGCTGTGAGTTGTAACATTGAATTAAATTGAATCTTTAAGAGACAATTACATGGAAAAAGCATAACTAAAGGGAATGCATTAGGGGGAGAATAAGGTCTATTAAGGGTCTGAAGTGTGGATTCATTAACTCCAGCCAAGCTATAAGTAACTGGGCTGAGCTCTCGGCTGTTGCCTACAGCTGATCTGTCCTGTTATGGACACAAGAAGGATACATTTGGCGAGTAAATACCGAACGGAGCAAGGATTCCTTCAACTGCCCAATCTTCCCATTCAGATTCTGCATGAGGGTCCTAAGAGTAACATTAATCTGGAGGGAGAGAATAGGGAATCAGTCACTGTTTATAAGTACAAAGCATGCTGAAATATTTAGGCTTTACACAGTATGAGGGAGAGCCATGACCATAGTCAGGAAAAAAGCATGACAGTCTTGAATACAAGATGGTGCTGTTTAATTGCATCACTGCACCAGCATGGGTAAGCAATATGGTAGCTCTAACTGTAAATACACATATACAGTACACTGCAATTACTGATGCGTCTTTGCATTTAGTAAGGTTAGACTTGCTCCTAGTCACCTCAAATAAGGTGCTTATTTTTTAATTCCAGGTTTGAAGGCAAGTTATGGTTGCATAAAAACCAGATATACTGCCAAACAGAGCCTCCTTTAGGCTGCCCGTCCACATAGGGGCTGCCCAATAGCTAATTACAGCCCTTGTTTGGCACCCCCAGGAACTTTTTTCATGCATGTTTTGCGCTCCAACTCTTTTTACATTTGAATATGGCTCACAAGTAAAAAAGGTTGGGGACCTCTGGTCTAAAAGGAAAACAAATGTCTGCCCCTCCCCTTTAAATTTAAGTATGATATAGACTAATATTGTGAGACAAAACCAAATGCAAAGTTGTTAAAGGAAGACCATTCTATAAAATAGTAAAACCTAACTTAAAGGAGAAGGAAAGCTACCGAAGCAGTTTATTGCCAATATATTAGCTACAATAGTGCAAGCTATAACACTATATTTATTCTACAGAATGTTTTACCATAACTGACTATACAGCTTTAGATTCTGCCTCTGTTTGTTTAGGATAGCAGCTGCCATATTAACTTGGTGTGACATCACTTCCAGCATGAGTCTCTCCCTGCGCATATTTATATAGACCTTTTTGCTAAAGCTTCCTTAGTTTTAATCTTTCCTTCTCCTTTAAAGGTGATCTACCCTACTGAAAAACAATTCCTTGAATTTCATCGGACAGTTCATATTGCTGTGGAGAAGCTGACATGCTGCATCAATCAGTGGCTCCTGTTGTGAATACAAACGGCATGGTCACAGGGCTCTATAGAGAGATGTTTATAGTTAATGTAGACAGCAATTAACAGTGCAATGAGAAAGGCTCTGTGCTACCATCAGAGACCCCCTATACCTTGTAGAAGCAACACAACTAAATTAAAGGAACAGTAACACCAACAAATGAATGAAGTGTTTTAAATGAATCACAACATAATGTAGTGGTGCCCTGCACTGGTAAAACTGATGTGTTTGCTTCAGAAACTTGACTATGGTTTATATAAACAAGATGCTATGTAGCCATAGGAGCAGCCATTCAAGCACAGGTTACACAGTAGCTAACAAAAGTTCTGAAGAATACCATTGTATACTACATAGCTTATCTGTTATCTCCCGTGTCTTTTCTCCTTTTTCCATCTTGAATGGTTGCCCCCATGGCTACACAGCAGCTTGTTTATATCGTCTTTCTGAAGGAAACACACCAGTTGTACCAGTGCAGCACATCATTACATTATATTGTCCTTCATTTAAAACACTTTAATTTTATAGAGTTACTGTTTCTTTAAGCCCTGATAATGGTAAAATGTCCCTAGCCCCTCCTGCAAAAGTACAAGGGGCAGTATATCCAGCAAAGAATATCTCCAGGTATTATTCACCTGCATCCAGTTGCACCTCAATTGAGGTTGCATAGAGCTATGTAACAAACTCCGCAAGTAGACGGCACTTCTGGACAAGGTTTATTGTAGCAAAACTGCTGAAAACACCTAATGCGTTTTGGGAATGGTTCCCTTAATCATAGCCTAGGTGTTACCTAGGTATAGCCTAGGTGTAACCTAGCACGTTAGGTGTTTTTAGCAGTTTTGCTACAATAAAACTTGTCCAGAAGCACCGTCTACTTGCGGAGTTTGCTATATGGTTACAGTGGGAACACTGAAGACTGAGCACCTGGCCAAGGGAAAAGCGGTGAGCTGGAGTGTTCTCCGTTTTTGCTATTGTATTCCAAGTATGGAAGCTGCTTATCTATAATCAAGTAGTTAATTTATTTATGAAATATACAGCTGGCATCTAGTGAGAAATTTCAGCAGAAGCAAGCAACATACAAGCTTTCAGTTCTTTTGTAATTTTTTTTTTAACTAGAAAGCCAGCTGTTCCCCCTTCAGACGCTGTATTTGTGCTGCTGTGGGAAGTTAGCGCTTGCAAACTCTGGTATTTTGCCTCCCTGCTGCAGATTTCCACCTGATTAAAAAAATGTTTGGGCTGATATTACCTGTTGACTCCGAAACCTATTGCACAGTATACAGCCTGACCAATAAGCCACCACATATTCACAGTACAGGTTACAAATCTCATCCACTAAACACATTACCACCAATTAGCTAGCCTACATTTTACCTTTACAGGGTTTTCTCCATTCCTCAGATATTGGTTCCGCTCATGGAGTTTTTCAGCGATCTCCTGCGCCAGGTGGTATGTATCATCATAAGTGGCCAACCTACAGGGAAGGAATGGGCTCTGATCAGCATATCTCTCAAGGTACATTTCTGCAGCCTATTGACTGACAATGGGGAATATAAGAGGCCATGCTATACTGTCACTGTGACCAAGGGATAAAGGTTTCTCTTACCAGGGAGTTGCCATATTGCTTCCCTAAAACAGCATATTTTTTCACTGTTCTAGCACTGCTGCACCCCCCCCCCCCCACACACACACACACACACTTGCCCCTCCAGGGAAAATACAGAAGATTTGAAAACAAAGCAGGCAAATATGTTTTTGCTTGAATGCACAGTTCAAATGAAAAAAACAAAAGAAAAATTGTTTGGCTGAAATTTCTCTTTCCACAAGTGTTTCCATAACAAACAGCAGAGATTCATTCCAGTTCACAAACACCCTGCTCTGCATCATGATGGGCAACCACGGAGGTTACAGCGTCAGAAGGTTTGTGCAATACGCGAGCTTCACAAGGCAGGGGCTATTGGGCTAAAGAAGTAATATGTGGTAAGTGCAGCGGAGATACAGGCATTCAGGACCGCCATCAGAAATCGCAGGGCCCCGTACGACAACATTTCCTGGGCCCCCTGGGCTGCGCCCACCGCAAGCCCCAACTACAGGTCCGCCCTCCCCACCACACAGTAAAAAAACAAAAAAAAAAATTGGTGGCTAGGGTTCCCACATGTTAATAAAAAATAAAAAGATATTGGTGGTCAGGGCCCCAAATAAAAAAACATTTGTGGCCAGGGCCCCCCCATTAAACAATATTGGTGGCTAGGACCCCACATGAGAAAAAAAATTGGTGGCCAGGCCCCCCCACATTATAAGAAAATTGGTGGCCAGGGCCCCTTAAACGTCCATGCCTTCCCGAAGTCAGCAGCTCTTAGAAAGATGGGGGGCCCAGCTAATCAAGAAAGTGTGGCGTGGCCGGGGCCCCCTTTACCCTCGGGGCCCCCTACAACTCTCCCCCCTGATGGCTGCCCTGCAGGCATTACAGAGAAGGGATAGGGCATTTCTGAGGGTGTATGGGGAGGGGCATTTGCACTGCCACATCCTGGCACCACATAAACATTTACCACTGACACCATGTACCACACATAGACTAGCCTATTACCCTGACTTCTGGCCACCTCACAGATTGGTCTCTTACCCCAAGACCTGGCACCTGCACAGACTGGCCTCTCACTCCTGTTACTGGCACCAGTACAGACTGGCCTCTCACTCCTGTTACTGGCACCAGTACAGACTGGCCTCTCACTGTGAGCCCCCTGGCACCAGTACAGAACTGGCCTCTCACTCCTGTTACTGGCACCAGTACCGACTGGCCTCTCACTCCTGTTACTGGCACCAGTACCGACTGGCCTCTCACTCTGTTACTGGCACCAGTACAGACTGGCCTCTCACTCCTGTTACTGGCACCAGTACAGACTGGCCTCTCACTGTGAGCCCTGGTACCAGTACAGACTGACCTCTCACTCCTGTTACTGGCACCAGTAGCGACTGGCCTCTCACTCTGTTAATGGCACCAGTACAGACTGGCCTCTCACTCTGTTAATGGCACCAGTACAGACTGGCCTCTCACTGTGAGCCCTGGCACCAGTACAGACCGGCCTCTCACTCCTGTTACTGGCACCAGTACAGACCGGCCTCTCACTCCTGTTACTGGCACCAGTACAGACCGGCCTCTCACTCCTGTTACTGGCACCAGTACAGACTGGCCTCTCATCCTGAGCCTGACACTTGCACAGACTGACCTCTCATGCCCAGACCTGGTCTCTCAAATGAGTCTTGACACCCACACAGACTGGCTTCTACCTCTGGGTTATGGCACCCATACAGACTGGCCTCTCACTGACAGGACAGACTGACAACTACACACAGACTGGCCTCTAACCCTGAGCCTGGCACCAGAACAGACTGACCTATAATGCCCAGACCTGGCACCCGCACAGACTGGCCTTGTACAAGTAGCCTTAATACATTACAGCACTTTGAGCGGACAGTGGAAGAACGCTCGGGCCACCAAGTCCCAGAGATACAGCTGTGCGGTTGGTCAAGGCCGGTCTCCTCATCATGTTGGTAAACTACATGTTCCAGCATGTCAAGTATTGGGAATTGTATCTTAACAAAACCTAGAGGACCGCCGGCTATGAAACCCCGTGCCTATCTCCTTGACCCCAGTCCCCATCATGTCCCACATATTCCCCCGGACCGGCCCATCCCAAACATGGACCCTTGCCATTCGACCACCACTCAAGCTACGTGGGCACAGGGAATCACTCACCAAGGATCCGGTGCCATAGCGACAATGGTAGCGGCGACAATTGCCAGCTGCTCCGCTTCCTGTTTGTGTCACGTGTGCGACGGGAAGACGGGAGGGACATTAGAGCTGCGCTGGAGTTCTTGGTTCTGAATGCTGCTTAGTAATGTCATTGTTGCAGCACATCTACAAGAAATCCTTTGCTGACCCCTCCGTGCCTCTAGATCTAGTGTTATGTATGAAATAACCTCTGGTTCACAAAGCCTACAAATACAGCCAGACCCAGGCTTTGTGTCACTCCCAGAGACCCTGTGCCCTTCCACACAGTCTGGCAAAAGGCACACTGGCCCTTGTATGCCATTTCTTATAGAGCAAGCATAGGGTACTAATTGCATAGGAATATAATGTGAACACTGGAAAATAGGCTTATGTATGCCTTGGTTGCTACCTGTATCTTACCATAGCTACTGGCAGTGGCATAGTCTAGACTGGCAATTATATTTGTATTCTAGCACATTTTAAGAGTGGCTGTTATAATATGGCAACAACAATCACTATTGAGCCTGTGGGAGCTGTTAGGGCCTTTTTATACTTGAAATAGCCTATTTTGAATCTCAGTTTGGGCCTGCAGGCTGGTAGTGAATTACAGTTTCCTGGTGGGCACCAAAGCCCACAGAACTCACTAGATATATCTGTTATATGTAATTAAAAAGAACGTGTTTGTGCAGATATTTCCGGTCAGATACAATAACCTTTTGCTGATTAATGATTGTCTTTCAAAAGGTTCCACTTGATGATGATGAAGATGTCCTTCTGTCTAAGGAGAGATCAGCCAAACAGTGATGATACAGCTTAGTTATCTTTCATGGAAATACCAGGTCCATTTACACATACCTCCCAACATTTTGGAAGTAAAAAGAGGGACAAAAGTTTTTTTTTCACACATAGCGCAGCAATTTCTTTGACCACACCCCTTTCTGTGGCCACACCCCCTAATTACCATGTTTGTTTTACAAAATTTGGCAGGTTATGAAAGTTTGAAAATATTTCTCCTTATCTAAACTGTGTTTTTGTGTCTCAAAATTGTTACAAAGTATCTTATTTGCACCTGTTAACTGTTCTGGGCTCTCTGCTAAAAGCCAATTAAGTGAGAAACTTTGTTTCTTTTTCTGACTGTTCAGTGCAGAGAAAAGAGGGACTTTCCAGTACAAATGAGGGACTGCGGGTTGAGCTGTCAAAAGAGGGACTGTCCCTCCGAAAAAGGGACAGTTGGGAGGTATGATTTACACACAGCAAATACAAGATAACCATCATCCCTAGTACAGCCCCATTCTATACCCCTCTGTTTTCCACAGATTGCTGTGTGCCCCATCATGGCTCCAACTCATTGTCAGACCCTCATATTTTCCATAATTAAACTGTACATGTTTACAGTACACAGACACGTATTCTGATATACACAAGCAGTGGCGGATTAAGGACATGTGAGGCCCCTAGGCTACACTTTCAACAGGGCCCCCTTCTAGGGCAGGGCTTTATATCGTCGCGGTATGCGCCACTCTTTTTTAAGGAAAAACACCACCCGCCGTGTATATTAACAGTCTACAGAAATTATTTAACTGTCTGCAGGCTACAAAAAGTATTTTACTGTCTGCAGAAATTATTTAACTGTCTTCAGATATAATTTCACTGTCTGCAGGCTACAAAAATTAGTTTACTGTCTGTAGAAATGATTTCACTGTCTGCAGAAATGATTTCACTGTTTGCAGGCTACAAAAATTATTTCACTGTGTCTGCAGAAATGATTTCACTGTTTGCAGGCTACAAAAATTATTTTACTGTGTCTGCAGAAATTATTTCACTGTTTGCAGGCTACAAAAATTATTTTTCTGTCTGCAGGTTACAAAAATTATTTTACTGTCTGCAGAAATTATTTCACGTTCTGCAGGCTACAAAAATTATTTAACTGTGTCTGCAGAAATTATTTCACTGTTTGCAGGCTACAAAAATTATTTTTCTGTCTGCAGGCTACAAAAATTATTTTACTGTCTGCAGGCTACAAAAATTATTTTACTGTCTGCAGAAATTATTTCACGTTCTGCAGGCTACACAAATTATTTCACTGTGTCTGCAGAAATTATTTCACTGTCTGCAGGCTACAAAAAATATTTTACTGTGACTGCAGAAATTATTTCACTGTTTGCAGGCTACAAAAATTATTTTACTGTCTGCAGAAATTATTTCACGTTCTGCAGGCTACACAAATTATTTCACTGTGTCTGCAGAAATTATTTCACTGTCTGCAGGCTACAAAAAATATTTTACTGTGTCTGCAGAAATTATTTCACTGTTTGCAGGCTACAAAAATTATTTCAATGTGTCTGCAGAAATGTTACTGGGCCCAGCCGGGTGCCCCCCTGCACCCTCCCTGCTGTTGGCTGACCCAACCCCAGGCTCACCTGAAGTTTTTAATTAAAAAAAAACACAAAATTCGACTCTGCCCACTGGCACAGTGCCACTGAGTCTTGCAGGACCTGGTGCTACTGCTACTGCAGCTGCTAGTCTGTCCACAGTCTACTACGCTGGCTGGCCTGGCCCCGTGGCCCGTTGGGCCCCCGCGCCTTGCTCTAGCTAGCTGCCTGGCCTGGGACTGAGTGAGTCTGACTGACTGTCTAAGACAAATTTGGAGATTAATATTATATGTAAAGGAGTTCCGAGTAAGTAAGCTGCAAACAGGCAGGCAGCTAATCAAAAGCAACTCTTCAATGTTGAAGAAGGCCGACAGAGTCAGACTACGTGTCTGCTCTGCCTGAGTCTCTGACCGCGTGTGTGCAAAAGGGCGCCACGCTCAACTCTTTTAAGCCTTCGGCGCACACCAGTGACGTCACTGGTGAGCGCCTTCCATACACCCATTCAGGCTCAAGGATTGGTTGCATCACACGCAGAGACGCACTGTCATCATCACGCACACACGCTGCACACCTTCTTCTACTCTCCCAGTCCCAGGCAGGCAGCAAGTAGGGGGGCCCGGGGGGCCCGACCTGGACCCGGACCCGGTCAATTTTTAAAATTTTAAAAAAAAATTTTTTTTAGTGAAAAACCCATGGGCCCCTACCACCAATGGGCCCCTAGGCTATAGCCTAGGGTAGCCTAGGCATTAATCCGCCCCTGTACACAAGAGCATTTACAGACACAATACAGTATTAGCAGAGTGCATAGCTGTCAACTTTTGAAATTGTTTTTCTGAAAAATTTTTACGTTTATGCCGCCACCGGACGAGACGTCAGCGGAAGCACAGAAGCCCTCCCGAAGCCACAAAAACCACTTTGCACGTACTCACTTTGCTTCACTAACGTCACTGAAATGTTTTGCACATGCACACACTGGATTTTTGCCTACAAATCATTAGAAATTGTCAGAAATTGGGAGAATGTATCAGAGTGATGGGAGACTGGGAGATAAAGCAGAAAATCTGGTAACGCTAAAAGAAATCAGGGGAGTTGACAGCTCTGACAATGTTTTCAGGTATTTGCTGTATGTGTAACTCTCATTCAAACAGGAGCAGGGGCAATGCTGCCATGAGGGGAGTTGAGAAACTCAATTCGGGGCAACACCCTGCAAGTTACCCCATGCAGCAAAAAGGCACTCCTGGTAAATGAAATTCAGATTTTTAAATCATAATTCTTGCTTTTCTAACAATTACGTGAAGGAATGGGCCAGGAACATATAGAAGGTTAAGTCCGATTTTTTTCTGGTTTGGAATTCAAAAGGGGAAAACACAATTGTTTTGTGGGAAAAATCCTCACATTTTTTAGAGATTTATTAAACCCAGAGGCTGCTAAAAGTCCAAATAAAAAAGTACTTCATCTCAAACCTGCTGAGGCCATGTAGAAGTCAATGCAGATGTCCCTTTTACAATTGGAAGATATCATGATCTGCGCTTTGTACGAGAATCCAACAAATCGTGGCTTTTGGGCAATAATCCAAAAAAATAAGATTCAGAATTTTTCACAATTTTATCAAGTATTTTCCTGTACCAGATTTTTTCGAGTTAATTTATTGATGAATAAGTTAAAAATGTGGATGGGAGTTTGATCAAAGTGGTTTTACTAAAATAATGAGACATTTTCAGATTTTAGTAAATAACCCCCATAAAGTCACAAGAGAACATATGTAGTGAGTTGAAGTGGAATGAAGGCCTATGAAAGTTACAAGAAGGAGTTTGTAAATTATTCTTTGTTTTATTAAACCATGATAAGGACTTCAGCAGTGGAGGGTTAAGAGGAGAATTCTGGTAGCGGTATTTAATACAGACTGTAATGGGGAGAGATGGGAAGGAAGTTAGTAGCAAGTTGCAATGCTCTACACAGGATAGGATGATAGTATTCATGAGAATATTAGCTGTAGCCGGTGAGAGAAAGGGATGGATTTGAGCAATATTGTATATGGAAAAGGTGACAGGTTTTGACAGTGTTATTTTTTTACTTTAATGGGGGACCCTGGCCACCAATGGGTTTTTCTTTTGTTTTATGGAGGGGCCCTGACCACCAATGTTGTTTTTTTTTTAAACTTGTGGGGGCGGGTCCTGTCCGGTACAACATTTATATGTGGGCTGCTTTGATTTTTTGGCCAGGGCTGATTTTTACTCCCTGGCATAAGGATAAGATATTTCTGTAAAGGAGGAGATACTGGACCTGAAAGAGTGAGCTAAGGCTTGGAGGTCTATGTTACGTGTATTCTCAACTAGCACAGTGGGGGAGAGTGTGAGATGGAAAATGTAACCAAATAATTATCAGAAAGGAGGAAAAGGTCACTGTTAAAATCAGAAAGATATATATCAAGTAAAGACTAGAGCCTAAAAGTGTCCATCCTCATGAGTTTGGGTGTTTTCCACTGCTGGAGCTCAAAGCAGGAGGTAAAGCAGAGAAAAGAGAGGGCCACGGTTGTGAAGGATCATCAATATGGCAGTTAAAATCACCAAGAATGATTGCAGGGCTGTAAGTACTAGGGGAGAAAGAAAGCCATGTTTCAAAGTCAGACAGTAAGGTAGCAGAGAAGATGGCCAGAGGAGGTCTGTAAATTCCAGCCACTTATAGGCTGGAGGATAGAATCTGAATAAGGGAGGAACAAATGGTTTAGAGCAAAGTGAGAGAAGAATGAGAATGAATATAAGTTGGTAGGAGGCAGAGCCCAGGGTTTGGAAAGACATCCCCTGTCGCCAGTAAAAGTAGGGAAAAAAACTCTGTCACCCTTTCTATTTGCGTTTTTTGAACCATTGGCCATAGCCATACGTGAATCAGAGCAAATTAAGGGTCTGACTCAGCCTATCACCGGGAAAATATCTCTGTACACCGATGATCTACTTATATTTCTAGCAGATACTGAGGACTACCTTCCTCAGTATCACCAGCTACATGAGGTATATGGACGATACTTTTTTCCTGTGGACAGGCACACAGGAGGAATTGATGGAATTTTTGGTTTATCTCAACAAGGTGCATTCAGCTATAAAGTTTACTCTAGAGATGAGTCGTACTGAATTACATTTTTTGGATGTTAACATTCTGTATGCAGATCATGCATTTACCACTGCTGTGTATGTCAAACCAACAGATAGAAATAACTTGTTGAAATTCACCTCTTACCACCCCCCGGGTTTATTTAGAGGGTTACCCCGGAGCCAAATGTTACGAGTCAGGCGTATTGCGTCTAAGGACGAGATTTACGATATTTCGTCTGCACAGATGTTGGATAAATTTCGTGAAAAAGGCTATGATGAGGGTACCTTATTAAAACACAAGGAAGAAGTGCGGCAAATCCCTAGAGATAAATTATTGGCAAAGAAAAGGGATAACTGTAAAAGATTGGATAGAATTCCTTTTATATCCACATTTGATTCTAACTCAGGGGCTTGTCGTAAAATTATCCTAAAATATTGGGACCTTCTTAGTGCAGATCCTAAGTATGGACAGTTGTTTCGTAGTCCCCCACTCTTCTCCTACAGAAAAGGGAAAAGTATAGGGGACTTGGTTAAAACCCGGCCTCCAATGGTAGGAGATAAATTTGGATTGACTTTGGAAAAAGGCACGTTCCCTTGCAGGAACTGTGGCCATTGTAACAGTATTGTGAAAGGAGATTATGTTACTCATCCACTGCAGGGTTCCAAACATTATATTACAAGCTTTTTTACCTGTGATAGCAAAAATGTTGTTTATTGTCTTAAATGCCCGTGTGGTCTGGCCTATGTGGGCCAGACTACCAGGCCTATAAAGATCAGACTAAATGAGCATAAATCTACTATCAGAAATTTCCAGCCGGTAAAATTGGAAACTATTCACAAAGAAGGGACGGTGACACGAAAGGATGAGAATAAGTATAACCGGGAAACGTTGCTGGCTAAACACTTTCATGCACATAACCACAGAGTGGCCCAGTTACGCTGGCAAATCTTGGAAGGGGTTACAGTTAAGCAGGGACAGGATACAAAAAAGAAACTGTTGCAAAGAGAGTGTTACTGGATTTGGCTATTGCAAACCAGGGCCCCTAAGGGACTTAATGAGGAATATAACTTGTCATGTTTCTTATGATAATTCTTTGCTTGACACATGTATAATAGCAACTCTTTCTCTTTCAGATAATCTGATTTAAGTGATTGCCCCACAGGGACAGGTAATTTATTATGTTTCCCTTATGACTGAGGATAGGGCTATTTGTTACTTAATAACAGTATTGGATACATTTTAACTTGATACTTTTTAATTTTTTAATCTTTTTAGGTATTCTGTGTTTTTTCTATTCACCCATACACATCCATGGACTTAATACAATGGACTTTATTGCACTTATGAGAAAGGGTGTTTGACTGCAAGCAGTTATATAAATTTTTATAAATTGTGTTTTATTTATTATTCACTGTTTTAATACGGTTTATATGTAAATTATTACACTATGCACTTTATGCTAATTAATTGATTGCCTTTATAAACCACCTTGCTTCACGTCTGTACTATGCTTGACAAAGGGGCGTGGCCCCGAAACGTTGCACCTGCACTGCATTAAAAAATTGCAAGGGCTTGCCCTGCAGCTAAAAATCCTGTGTGCCAGTGAAAATCTTTTCTATGGAATTTTGAGGTGGCCCGAAGCCTCTATCGTTGTGCACCATGTGATTAACACTTGAAGGGTGGTGTTGGTGAACGGTTAACCGAATTTCCTTGACTCCTAGAAGCCCTAGCAACCACACTTGACTTCCCACAGGTGCTATCCCCGATGGTGTGCCTATTGGGGTAGTGGACCAACTGGTACCAACTGCCCATGCAAGATGGAGGTTTAGGGCACTACTGTACTATGCAAAAAAATATAATTATGCACTGGATGGGACCCACACCCCCACGAAAAGCTTCTGGATATACTTAAGCTGGCCACATAAGCAAAGATCTGATCGTACGAATCAACGTATGATCGGACTTTCCCATCTCCCGACCTGCCACTAACCATTCAGATCAAAGTCTTACCATTCCGATCAAAAAAAGTATAAAAGAACAGATCAGCCGATGTTCTGCCCCTGACAGCATTCGTACGAAAGTTATGTCCGACAAAGCTAGTGACAGTCTCCCATTGATAATTGTACGATCGGCAATACACGCAGAGATATTATCGGCAGCCGACAGAAATTTTCTAACCTGTCCGATCCAAATGACCGATCTCCGCCTGATGAAAAATGTCTCCCCACACAGTCCAAAAATCCAACGAATCCTCGAATCGTACGATCGGATCTTTGAGTCTATGGCCAGCATTAGTCAACGAAGTAATACCACTGATTAAACACACACACGAAGCTAGAGGCACAGCTCATACATTTGATAAGATATGGACCCTGTGGTGGGATTCGGGCCCTGGTACCCAACCAAGGAGTGACATGATGCGGGAATAGGGTGTCCCCTTGCAAATTAACAAAGGGGGTATTAAACCAACCTGTAAGTAAAGAATTTGATGCAACGTAAAATAAATCCAGTGACACATATATGGAACAGAACTGTTTATTGTTTTGTCAATGTTTATTGTTTATAAAATAATACCTTTTAAAAAAAAAGTAGGAAAAAGAGCAAGAAGATGTGGGAAAGAGGATTTGAAATGATTGATTGTCCATGTATTGGCAGTAACTGGAGGACAAAGGTGTTGTATGTAGTTGTACATCTGAAGTTGGGAGCAGGAATGAAGATATGTAAATAGAATACTCACAGGCAATAGTAAAATCAAAAGCAGGGAAACTTTGGGAGCACTGTTCATGCAAGTAGTAAAAAAGTGATTTGCTGTTGCTGTTTTGTAACAGGAGATTGTAGAGCTGTATACAGGACCGCCATCAGAAATCGCAGGGCCCCATACGACAACATTTCCTGGGCCCCCTGGGCTGCACCCACTGCAAGCCCCACCTACAGGTCTGCCCTCCCCACGCCACAGGTCAGCCCCCCACCACACAGTAAAAAAAACAAAAAAAATATTGGTGGCTAGGGTTCCCACATGTTAATAAAAAATAAAAAGATATTGATGGTCAGGGCCCCCCATAAAAAAACATTTGTGGCCAGCCCCCCATTACAAAATATTGGTGGCTAGGACCCCACATGAGAAAAAAAAATTGGCCAGCCCCCCCCCCCCATTATGAGAAAATTGGTGGCCAGAGAAGTCAGCAGCTCTCAGAAAGATGGGGGGCCCGGCTAATCAAGTAAGTGTGGCGTGGCCGGGCCCCCCTTACCCTCAGGGCCCCCTACAACTCTCCCCCCCTGATGGCTGCCCTGGCTGTATACAATGTATGTAGAGCTGAAGTACAAGAGTATATCTAAAATCTGTAGTAGACAGATTCCAGGTAAAGAATATGGTATGAATACCAGGAGAATTATTGGTAACATGCAGCATACTGAACACGTGATGATATAAGGTTAGCAGAAATTATAAAATAAGAATTATTTGTAACCCATTCGCCCATATGCCTATACAGGAGATGGTATGAGTCTTGCAGCAATGATTGTATGACACTTCGCTCTAACCACTAACCGGGATATATACAGCAAACAGTGCTTAGATGCTGTAAAAGTGTTTACACAGTTTACACAGTGAGTTTTAAAGATTACACCCTTCCTAATGGTACAAGCTAATGGTAGAAGATTGTTTTATGTTTATGGGTGTGTATGACACACTCCTTGGCACAAGGCGCGTTTCAGGGGCTGCTGCCGCCCCCTCCCGCTCCGCGCTTCTAACTTGTAGCATCGGAGCGGGTCGAGGAGGGGACGCATCGCTAGTCCTATTGCGCTCGTTGCACTGGAAGAGCCGAATTTCTGTTTTAAAAAACGGAAATTCGGCTCTTAAAATTACCAGAGGCAGCTTTTTGCCGCCCCTGGTAACTGGGCCTCATTGCATTGCACCTTGCCTCATTGCAGGAGCGCCCCTGCTTGGCACTATGTATGTGAAAAGGAAAAATTTTATAAATCACACAAATGTTTATTGCATGAAGTCACTTAATTTTTCCACTTTGCTATCTTGTATCTAAAATACCTCAGCAACAACAAAACAACTTAGAAAGTCTGGAGTTTTGGTTAGTCTGTGCACGCAGGTGTGGGCTGGACTTGCCCCTGGGAGGGTTGGAAGGGACCTGTAGGCAGTTGCTTAAAAGTAGGATATTCTGGGAGAACTGAGGCACAATCAGCTGAGAATCACAAGAGACTGAGATCACTGGCACAGGACGAGACTACATTGGGTAAGTGACTCATATATTTCAGCTTGTTATATTATAGAAATGTATACAGGTATGGGACCTGTAATTCAGAATGCTGGGGACCTAGGGTTTTCTGGATAATGGATCTTTCTGTAATTTGGAACTTCATACCTAAAGTCTACTAGAAAATCATGTAAACAATAAATAAACCCCATAGCCTGGTTTTGATTCCAATAAGGATTAATTATATCTTAGTTTGGATCAAGTATAAACTACTGTTTTATTATTACAGAGAAAAATCATAATATAGTAAAATCATATATTATATTTATTATTATGATTATTATTAATATTATTAATAATAATAATAATTAAATAACTAATGATATATCAATATATCAATCAAGTATCTTGCTTCCCATGTACAATTTTTCATTGCTCATGTTAAAAAACTGACTTTAAATTTCTCCCACTATGCATGATTTCTGGCTTTCTTTTTCATAACGGCACTCTCTGTGTGGCAATAAAAACTGGGGACAATTTTTTAATACAATCTTTAGTAAACCTTGCAAGACAATTTAAGTATTTATATACACATTTATATATATATATATACACACATATACATGTTATATGTTCTGGGTACATAAACTATACCCTCATACTGTACTGTCTAATATATATATATATAGATATATATATATATAGATATATAGATATATATATAGATATATATATATATATATATATATATATATATATATATATATATATATATATATATATATATATATATATATATATATATATATATATATATATGAAAAATAGCTGCACTCACTTACTGGAGAAAAAGCCTGGGTGCACACTGCAGAAACGTCAGATAGAATATCATGTAAAGCAAGGCACTTACAGGTCTTAAAATGAGGTGAAAAAGAGATAAAGTTTATTTGTTATTCCAACGTTTTGGTCTTTCTTGAGACCTTTGTCAAAGTCATCTTGTCACCTTGACAAAGGTCTCAAGGAAGACAGAAACGTTGGAATAACAAATAAACTTTATCTCTTTTTGCCTTACCCTTTAAACAAAACAGGGATTGTTTGTCCATATATTGCAATATATTTAAGCTGGCCAACTACGTCAAAGTCATCCCATATCTGGCCAGTCCTACGCTTAATTTTCATCTGATTCATTAAGAATTCAATTGCTTAATTATACATTTTACAAAGGGACTAAGTTTTACCTGCAACTTACTAGCTGCTTTCAAAGTAAAACTCCCAAACTTGGCTGCCCTTTTATTAGACACCAGTGGGATCACCTGACTATAGTCGGGAAGGGTGGGAGCTACAACATGGAGCTGGTCACTGCTCCTGTATAACTATAACAAACAAGGGAAAGTTGTGCTCACCACTAATTTTTAAAAACATTAGGCCGGGGTGCAATGAGGCTGTGACCACAAAATACATATAGACAAATACAAGAGTCCTCTGCACTCAACCCATTATCAATATAAGACAGAGACATTTTGTGCATACTGCTACTGAAAAATGCCTTACCCTTTAAACAAAACAGGGATTGTTTGTCCATATATTGCAATATATTTAAACTGGCCAACTACAAAAAGTCATCCCATATCTGGCCAGTCCTATGCTCAGTTTTCATCTGATTCATTAAGAATTAAATTGCTTAATTATACATTTTACAAAGGGACTAAGTTTTACCTGCAACTTACTAGCTGCTATATAGCTATATATATATATATATATATATCAACGTATCATTTTATAAAAGGGCACAGATCATTGTTATGTTGCTTTCTTTATATCACTTTATACAGAGCAGAAATCCAAGATATTAGCAAATGCCTTGAAAAACAGAAAGAAAACTGGTTCCGATCTGCATTTACTAAATGGTGCGCTCCTGGATTGCAGAGTATTCAGTGGAACAACAGTGTTTGGTAAACATTGGCCATAATGGAAGTTATGAGTGATTCTTTTCCCCCCCATAAAATGACTCAGTAATAATATTTATGCAATGCATGATGTAGGAACGATTAAACAAGGGCAACTGTTGACCTCAAAAATTACTATCAACAGAGCCTACAGGATTGTTGTGGAGTAGACGAAGCTCATTTGGCTGCACTGCGGGTGCGCTTGCATGGGATCACTCCAGAATCCATAAGCTTCATAAAGAGAGCCTAAGTTCACAATAAATGGCTGGTAATTAGTCATAACACGTACATAACATGTTCTTTGTAGAAGTCACACCATGGGCCTATCCCAATAAACTCAATTTCCACGGTGGCCATGGCCTTTGTTTTTGCTGTACACAAGGACATTTTCATAAGGTGTCAGTATGCCTTTAAGTTGCATGCTGCGGACTGCACTGATTATTTCTGTTACTAGCCAGTACACATCTAAATTGTCACCACTGGACATTATACAGCTCCAGTTAAAAAAACTATATATCCATAGAAACACTGTAAAATAAAAAAATGATAGATCCCAGAATATCCCATCATGCAAAGCAGTAAGTGTAATAGAAGAATAGAGAGGTACATTACAAAAAGAATAAAATATAATATCAATATAATATCAACTGAAATTCCAGCTGTCAATCATATATTGCCTGCCCCAACTCTATACCTCAGGCAAAGAGAAGTGGGGCAGGCAATATTTAATTGACAGCTGGAATTTATAAATACCTTTATAACAGGTAAAGATGTTTTAATAAAGAAAAAATGATTTGAGTTTCATGTTTTCATGTTGAAGGACTTTTACTATAGAGATTTTTTTATGTCTGGGCAGTGCAGTTACTTTTACTTTCCATTCAACATTTCGTAGATGCCACTGCACTCCTCTCATTTACCTTCCCTCCTCACAATCTAATTGTGTAGCCTGGACATGGGCATGGGCACCTGGTTCCCCATTCTGGTGCATATAAAAGATTTGGGGGTGATACAAAGCTTACCTTAATAAAAGAATGGCTGCTGCCTGCTTGCTGTGGTTGCCTTGGACTAATACAGAATCTCAAAATATAATGAACAACATTTCTAGCTTACTTCTTCACATAGCCTTTACTTCTCCTTTAACATACACAATAGAAAAGCTTTGGGAATTATTTCTTAGGGTGACAGGTCCCCTTTAATGATTGCCAAAGTTACAGTATAGTACAATTTCAAATACAATTTCAGGTCACCTTCTTTCAGTGAACATGAAAGTTTATTTGGTGTCATTGTTCTGTTTTACAGTGATGTCTTACGAACCTCCTCCTGTTCTGATCATTTCAGAAGATGATGCCTGGGATATTAACTCAACCACATATGCAGACTGTGGGCACTTTGTGGACTGGGACCGATTTCCCTCTGTCACAGAGGAAAGGAGGAGCCCTTCCCCTCAGGAGCTGCCCCACAGTCACAAAGAGCTCAAGAGAATGGCTAGAGAAGGTCATTGGGCCAGCAGGCAATGCCTAAGAGCTAAGGCGTACAACCATATCATCAAAAACATCCGCTGTCGCTCAGGGACCCCAGATGCCAGTGTGTATCATGATGTGTCTGAAAGGCTGTTTGGAAGACGAGATATAAAGGATCACCCCTTGCCGGATTTTTTGGACGGTTGCCTTCCCCCTGCATATTGCCTCAATGCTCAAGGGGAGACAGTCGTTAAAAAGATTCTTATATGTATTGGAAACCAGTATCCTGATATCACTTATTCACCCTCCTTGCCTCCTGTTGTGGCCCTTTTGTTGCATTTCAGTGAAAATGAGGCTGAGTGCTTTGAGAGGGCCTGCCGACTCATCTCGTGTACAGAAAACCACAAGTGTTATGTTGACCAAAGCTTTCTGGCCTATGAGGCCTCGTGTATGACCTTTGGGGACCTAGCAAAAAAGTACTGTCAGGCTGGACACAAGTTTATTACCACTAGCTGTGAGAACTCTGCTGAGGTCTTCTCTGACTGGATCATGTGGATCTTTGGATCTTTGCCCTTCGAGTACACCATTCGAGTATTTGACATCTTTCTTCTTGAGGGTAATAAGGTTTTGTACCGTGTTGCCTTAGCTCTGCTGAAGCATTACAGGAGCCACGTGGACCATGAGGTTACAGATGTCCGTTCAGATATCCAAGACTTTGTAAAAAACATCTCCCACCATTTGTCGGTGCAAAAGCTTTTGGAGAGGGCATTCAGCATTAGACTCTTCTCACACAAGGAGCTTTGGCTTCTGCAACTGGCGAACAGGAAAGCCCTGTCCCAGAGAGGAATAACTGTAATGCAGCCGAGGTAATCCTCTAGCACAGGTGTCCCAACCTTTTTTACCCATAAGCCACTATCAATTGTAAAAAGAGTTGGGGAGCAATACAAACATGGGGATGCCAAATAACTGCTGTGATTGGCCACTTTGTAGCCCCTATGAGGACTGGCAGCCTACAGGAGGCTCTGTTTTGTAGAACATCTGTATCCAACCAAAACTTGCCTCAAGTCAAGAATTTAAAAATAAGCACCTGTTTTGAGGTCACTAGGAGCAACATCCCAAGGGTTGATGAGCACTGTTTGGGCATCACTGCACTAGCACATATGAAGCCTTGAAGGATAGGCTTTATAGCAAAAATGTAGTATACCACATATATATATATATATATAAAGATTACTGCTAAACTGAAATATCTACATAGACATGTGTATAACATTATTTCCCCTTGTGATGTTACCCTGAGGGTGGAACTGACTTTCAACTTTGGCAAGCCTGGTTGTTTATATGATCATCATACTCCTGTCATAAGATCAGCTGACAGATGCCGGTTGAATATTTACAGTTGCAACTAATCCGTATCAGCCTCTCTGCCTAGTAATGTCATTAAGCATTACAGTGGTGCTGTATAACAGAGCAGTGTATTCATGATCTCTTATTAAAACTCACCAAAGCATGGCCAGCCCAAGCAATAATTACCCATGTTGGCTTCTTTCCATGTAAACACAGTGGCTCAGACCCTTGTAATTAAACCCTGCGAACAACAAGTTGCTTGTAGCTTACGATGATGTACTACTGCACCTTCAGAGAATTAACTCTGAGGTTATCAAAAGGTTTTAGGGGATATGTAATGACATGATCAGTTTGCCTTGGTCTAGTAACACATAGCAATCAAGTAGTGGTGAGCTGGGTCTGGCTACCTTATAGTTCCACTTGTGCACAGGTAGGTTGTTAAAGAGTTAAACATGTCGGCATGTAGAGTAAATAGCAGTTACCTGAGCTCTATAGCAAATCTTCAGGACCCCCTGTAATACTTCTGAGGCTTTTCATTAACTATAAAAGACACTGATAAAATCCCCTTCTTGCTCCTACAGGCAACCTGCCCACATGGCTGTCAACCTGCTTGATTTTAATTCTGTGATTGTCACAGCCCAGGAGATAAAGGTCATTTGGTCATGGATCCCAGAAAGATTTTCTCTGTACCCCCCAGTTCTGCTCTTCTCCACTATGGAGCATGGATACAGCCTTCAGAGGTAACACCAACTCTCTTTTTCTTACTATATCCATGTCAGATAGACATGATAGATTCTGACTGGGCACCCTAAAGCAGTTGTATGTCTGGGACCCATTAGCCTCCTGATTTTCTCCCCACGTAGACTAATTCCGACCCTCTCTGTTGGCAGGTTTTATTCTCACTGTGAAGGCTTCGAGCCCACAATTCTACTCATCAAGACTACAGGAGAAGAGGTATTGCTATTAACTCAAGCACAGGGAAGACCCCATCATGCCTTGCATCGAGACAGCTATGAATCAGGTGGGGTGGGATAAAGGACATCCATAGTGACCCAGAGTGTCACATGCACCAATTAGTTCCATTGAGTTCTACTGAAACAAAATAGCATGTATTATTATAATACCAAAGGGCAAGCAAATATACATTTGCTCATAGTTTACACTACATTAATTTCTAGCATGCACATGTACTTATAAGAGCACAAGGAAAAAACTATAAGTCCATCCTACCTGACCCCGGTAATGCAGTTCATATATGGTGCCATTGGGTCCATTGTAATATATAACTATCATTTGGACAGTGCCTGATTTACATAGAGGGCGCCCCTAGGCCCACTGCCTTTCGTCATCCCTGTTCCCTCCCCTTAATAGGGATTGGTGACTTAAAAATTTAAAGAATGATTGTATCTCTAGCACATCCCCAGTGTTTTTGAACCAATGTGGGTGTGGTTGGGCAGAATGCTGCCCCCTAAATTCCTGCCACCCTAGGCCAGGGCCTTGGTGGCCTTTCCACAAATGCGGGCCTGCTTTTGGAACGGTGCAAATAGAAGTGATTGTAGCATTAATAGGTTGGAAAATCTGGGACAGCAGGTATCGTAGATCAATATGGAGGCAGTACGACAAGAAGGAGACAGTAGACCAAGGGAAAAAGTAAGACATAATGGACACAGTTGGATAATATGGAGGCAGTAGAACATGATGGAAATAGTAGAACAAAATGGAGACAGAAGAAGATGGCATAGTAGAATAAGGTACAGACAAGACAGTAAGAGAAAAAACAAGAAAAATACAGAAGGACAAGATGACAGGATAATAGATGAAAATATAGACAATAGGACAAGATGGAAAAAGTAGAACAGATTGGAGACAGTATGAGGAGATGGAGATAGTAGAACAAGTTAGATACTGGAGAATAAAGGAAACAGTAGGGCAAGATGACGACAGTAGAATAAGAAGGAGACAATAGGACAAGATGGAGACAGTAGAACAAAGATGTATTTAAAGGAGAACTAAAAATGAATATGGCTAAAATTGCCATATTTTATATACTGAACTTTTTGCATCAGCCTACAGTTCACCATCTTAGAAAGTGTCAGCGAAACTCACATCCTCAGTGGGCTCTGAGCTAAGCTTAGTGGTTTTTGCAAATTATCAAGCAGAAAATGAGGTTTGCCTGTAATATAAGCTGATGTTACAAGGCTGATTATTAAATTTTGACGCTAATTATACTGGTCTCTGTATATCTATATATATATATATATATATATATATATATATATATATATATATATATATATATATATATATATATATATATATATATATATATATATATACAGCATATCGTGAGTTGGTCCCTAAGCTCAGTAAGTGACAGCAGCACAGAGCATGTGCAGTGAATCAGCAGAAAAGAAGATGGGGAGCTACTGGGGGCATCTTTGGAATCACAGATCTTTAGTTTAGCTTTAGTTCTCCTTTAAATGTCTTAGGCAAGAACTAATATTACCATGGGATATCTTGTCTTGCAGGTCTGTGGATCCTTTCTCTCGTCAGACTGGAACGAAAGGAGGAAATGTTCTGGACAAGTGGCAACATATTTTGGGACAGGAGAATGTTTCGTATTTAGTGTAAGTCTAGATCACCTTCCTGACAGTGACCCCAGATATATCTAGGGGCCATTACGGCTGGGTGTTTGAATGACTTTATGATTTTTAGAAATCTCTATGTTAAGGGGACTCTTTGGTATAATGGTGCAGTTTTGGTTCAACAGTAGACGTTGTCTGGATAAGGATGGAGATTCCTATTGGGGCTACTACAGATAGGCCCAGGTATCATGTTTGGCTGACTTACTCATGATGTAGGGACAACCACCTAAACAATTTAAAGACTACTAAAAGTTCTGTATTCAAGTATTTTGTCAATATCTGTAGATCTTCTAGTTGAATTTGCAATCTTTACTTTTACCAATGCTCTACCCTAAGGTCTTCTGTTGAGCTTTATTCTCTTGATTCCCCTGTAGGTGAGACCAGAGATGGAAAGATACGAGTGGGTAGTGGTGAAGAAGCAAGATTTGGTGAAGTCAGCCCCTCCATCACCCTTCTCCCGACCCCGCTCTTACTCTCATGGATCCCGAGTCTCAACATTTCCACTGCGTCCATCATCCCCAACACTTTCTTCTGCACCCAGCAGCCCATCACCCTTGCGTAATTACCTGACAGTCCCTGGAGATGGCTCCTGTGAACAGCTGTCTCCCTTTCTGTCCGTCAGGCACTTCCAGCTACCAACCAAAACTGCCTCCATGTTTATGTCTGGGAACAACAGTGGCATTATAATTGGTAAGTTATTGGTAAGATATGACCAGTATCTTCTCACTAGGAAACTGTTTGCCACTTGGTGAAGTTTGAATGTCCTCCTCATGTCTGCATGGGTTCCTCTGGGTGCTTCGATTTCATTCCAGCCTCCAAAAACCATACAGTCACTATTCAACCTCATATGTTTGGGAAGTGTGTGTGTATCAGATAATTTAAAATTATCTGATAAGAGCAGCTTAATAGGTTGGTGCTGTATAAATAAACCATAATAATAATAATAATAAGCACGGCCAGTAGGTTATACATATCATTTTCATAAACATTTAGAATTCCCAGCAACAGTCCTGCTGTTCTTTAATCAGACCCAGAGTTTTCCGAGAAGCTCCAGGGAGGAGGCTCATAACATAGTCTTGCTCATCATATTTATACTACAGATCTACCTTCCAAAATACTTTGTTCTGGATCCCTCCAGTGTTTATCAGTTTTATATGATTTACCCTGGCGGCAGTGGCTTCCTGCAAGTCTGTCAGTTTGATGACTTGGCCAAAGCCCGTAAAGCGCCTGATCCGAAATGTATCACGTGTGAGTGGCTGCTGGGAAGATTAATATGTATGGGGCTGACTTCATAGGAGATTGTGACAGCTGTGTGTATAATAGCTACTAGCATTACCCAAAGAAAGCAAGAATAAGTCAGGTCTTAAAAAAGGGTGGGTGAGAGTGGTCATAAATACTGCCATACGGCAGGATGTTTTTCATTCATTTTAATTGGACACTACTGGCAGCAGATAGAACACTGTCTTGTATGAAATAACTCACTAATAATACACGGGTTGCCCAATGTTTCCCCCCAAGAAGTCTCTGTATAAGAGGAGGAAGCAGGTGTCTCCCTGTCTGTTTGTTCCTGCAATTTATTATGAGAGGTGCACCCATGACTGTCACCCAAAACTAACAGCAAATTAGAATATGTAGCTGGGAATTCAAATCCACATCACTGGCAGGGGAACAGAAAAACAGACTTTAAACTGAAGTGTTCCTGGGAAAGAATAGCACAAGACATCTTAGGTGGCTGATGTTTTTTGGAGTTGTGGTGTGTAGAAAGAGGAGAGCTACAAGTTTATGCTTTTATACTATTTTGCAACCAGGCCTCAATTTGCACCCCTTAGGGCCCATCCATGTGACACTGGTACAGTTGTACTGCATTTTGTCCCTTGCCCTGAATGTTATGCAAAGTACAAAGTACAGAGCTGTTGGTGCAACTCAGCCCCTGCATGCACCCACAAATGTGCACCTTTTATTAGAATGAACAGGCAATGGACACATATGGGCAATTTCAGACAGGGAGACCCCTGCAAAGTTTCAGGGCATAATGCCAGGTCTCTTGGCAAGTTTCATTCTAGTTTGGCACAGTCAACAAAACCATAATGCTGTCTCTTATATTTCCTTTCAGGTGGTGGAGGCGGTCAAGCTCTAAATATTGATGCTGACCTGAATATTGGGAGGACAGAGCACTGCGAAACATTTGATAACCCTCCTCTTTGCGAGGAAAACTTCCACATTCAGCACTTGGAGGTTTGGGGGTGCCAGATTTCATGATCCAGCTCTGGGAAACAAAACAGCATCATTCCAACCAAAGGAATCTCTAGGGAAGTGGTTTCCAAACTGTGGGGCTCCCTCCCCAGGGGAATCTGGAGCCTTTGTTGGGTGGAGCCAGTCTAAAGGGCTGAATGCCCAGCTTGATGGTCAATTGGAGTATAATTTCAGGGGACCACTTAGGTGCTGCCCAAGATATCCTTGCTACTCTGCGCAAATGGCTGATTACAGTGATATCTTTAACCTTGTTATAATCTATGAGAGCATATAAAAAGTCTTGAAATCACTGCTTGGTGTCTGCACAGATATATAAGGGACATATTATCTGGAACCATTTGTGCTGTACAATTTATATCACAGTACAATCCTAAGAAATGCAATCCTATCCCCCTTCTTATGCTACAGATACACCTCTAAACCACCAAAAGGAGCAGAAAGGTAAATTGCCCCCATGTGAGATCTCAAGGCTTATCTCGATTGCTGAACTAATCTTCCCAGGGCCCCTTGGCAGTACATTATGCTGAGAGTTGCAGCTCTGATGAGAAAGCCACTTTTATGACTGGAAATGTAATTTTATATCATGTATTGCTGTCTTCCCATCACCAAAAATACCCTTCATTATAATTATAGCTATTTTACCACCCCCTAGCATTATCACACCACCATTAAGAATGACTGCTACACCCATAGATGGCACAAATCTACAATCTTAGTTTTATATATCAGAAGCTTTAACTTTCTCCATTTACTGCACCCCAGGATGGAAGAGCACATCATTATCATGAGCCACACCCACCTTTGATTATTAGTGCTTACATTTGTGCATGTGTATGCTTTTAAATAGAAAACCAATCATTGGCTTCCCTGTGAAATAAACAAAGTCCAGCCTTGAGCCAACTCCTCTATGGAGCAAGGTAGGGGGCGATATAGGGCAGTGTCCCAATGAGAAAGCTTGCTGTTTCATATGCTGAGCAGAGAGTATCCAGTGGCAGATTAATGAGAGGGGGCCCTTAGGCTACATTCACATGGGCCCCTCTTCTAGGCTATTGCTGGGTTTGAATGTGTGCACCCGAGCTCTCTATACCAGGTCAGGTTTGGTGCAACTAGACTTACGTTTATCTAGTTGCACACGCCTTACCTGCCTTCTTCTCCCAGCAGGTGTGCCCAACTGGACCAAGCAGCACAAATAAAAAGATTTGAATATTAAAAAAAAAAAAATGAAATAATAATTGAAAAAAAAAAAATAGAAAGATCCTGATCACACTGGGACCCTAGGTGTCCGTCTATAAGATGTAGTTCAGCTGTAACCTATACATACAATTATATTGCCCACTGCCGAGATCCAACGTGCTGCATAAAAACGAAGGCGTCACGTTGGATGCGACAAAAATACGGTAAGTAATTCTATTGTTGGATCATGTCGCATTGTGGATGTGACGCGACACGACTGTCGGATGCAGACGCAGCGTGCAGCGCGTCGGATCGCGTCAGAATCGTCCGTGGAGTCCTGACCTTAGACTCCACTTTGTACATTATGTCTGATTTGCTGTATCACATCCATAGACAGACCGCGTTACTGCATTCTGAGCTACTTTCATTCATTAGCTTTCTTATTTTTCCTTTGATATTTTGTCGGATGTTTGGCTAATTAGTTTTACCAAAGATGAAAAATAAAGTTTTTTTCTTTTAACAAATTTAGTGAAAGTTTCCTTATGTGTTTTTTTTCTTTTTTTATGAAGCCTGCCCCCCCATTCATTTCATTGTAAAAGACCTAACTTCCAATTCTCACAGATTGGCTGATTGGGGAGGGGAAAGGGTGAAACTTTTCAAGGATAGAAACAGAACGGGCCGCCTCGCACACCCTGGCCTTCCGGGCTAGGAACTCCCTGGTGCACAGTGAGAGAGGGATGACCTCTAATCAACATGTAGATATGGAAGAAACACCGGCACTCAAGGATACTACTGATGCAATCATTTATTTTAAGGGGAGGTTCACCTTTAAGATAACTTTAAGTATGTCATATGATGGCTAATTTTAAGTAACTTTTCAATTGCCCATAATTTTTTTATAATTTTTCGCTTTCTTCTACTGACTGTAACCAATTTTCAAATGGGGGTCACTGACCCCTTCTTAAAAACAAATGCTCTGTAAAGCTATATATGTTTTGTTATTGCTCTTTTTTTCTTCTTATTCCTCGTCGTTCAATTCAGCCCTCTCCTGTTCATCTTCCAGTCTTTTATTCACGTTAATGCATGGTTGCTAGGATAATTTGGACCCTAGCAACCAGGCTGCTGAAATTGCAAACTGGAAAACCGATGAAAAAAAAGCTAAATAATAACTCAAAAATGACAAATAATAAAAAAAAAAAATGAAAACAAATTATATATTGTCACAGAATGTCACACTCTGCAGCATACTTAAAGTTAATTTAAAGGTGAACAAGCCTTTTAAGCTTTGCAGTGTGACTTGGAGCGCAATATGTAGTGGTTTGGCCACACAGGAATATAAACAGAACCGGCCAAACTGCTTCCCTTGCCAATGCAGGATTAAATGTAGCAGAACAGATTTGTGGTCAAAACTCGGAAGAAATCATGTTCCTAAAACGTACTGCGCATGCGGCTTGGAGACTCGGCTGACGCTGTTTGGATTTGCGCAAGCGCATTAAAGGGCGAGACTGGTGGTAGCGCGCATGCGTAGGGTTTTGGTTGCCTGGTAACAGGTAAATAGGCGATAAGTTGAAGGTTGCTTGGCGACGGGAGAAGCGGAGAGCAGTGATGGCTGGACAGGGACAAGGAGAAGAGAACCGACTGGAGCTGCAGGGGATCATCGGGTTTAATGGTGAGAAAAAGCGGGGATGGCGGGTAGAGGGCTACACGGGTCTGACATATGGGGCGCAAGGGAGACTAAGTTTTTGCACTGGCAGCAGCAGCAGCAGCAGCAGCAGGACTGATGGAGATTGTGCGCCTCTGGGCAATGGGCATAGACTGTCAATTTATAGATATACTGAGGAAATCTGCATGAATAATGACCTTTCATGTTCTATAAACTGCTGCATGGCTCCACAAAATCATTACAGCCTGCATCATGTCCATCAGCTGCTCAGCCAGCCAGGGTGTGAGGGTTGTGGCAAATCATTGGAACTTCTTCTAAAGAACTGGCAGCAGCAAGGGCATCTGGGAGGGCCCAGACTCTGTTCACCTTCCAAAACCTTTTTTTTTTTTTTTCAGTTTAGTTATTTTCAAATTGTTTACTAGAAATAAAGACTTTTTTTCCTTTCAATTCCTTTCCATTTTTTTTTATTCTTTATCGTTTTCCCAAAATGTAAGGTTGAAGGAGAACTCCACAAAAAAAAATAACTTAAGCTTTTTGAAAAGTAAACATAATTTCAAGCAACTTTGCAATATACATCATTTAAATTATATAATTTAAAATAAAAAATATGCAGACTTTTCATGGTTTTTAATGGTTTGCAACAGTTGCCTAAACCTAGCCCCCTGCTCTCCTGCTGATCTTTCTGACTACTTTGCTGAGCTGGCTGACTACTGTCTCTCCTCTAATCTCTCCTCAGCCTGCATCCTCCAAACCCCACAATTCACTGCACACATTATTTCAATAAGGAAAGGAACATCACAGTGCAATGTATTGTGGGTTATGTAGTTCCTACATGCTGTCTGTAAGCTGTGGAGAAGTTATTACAATTTGTAACATCAGTGTTTAGTCCTTCCTTCCCTGCCAGGATTTCAAATGATGCAGAAAGAGAAGAACTGTTAAACAGCTGGATATCAGCATAGAAAATGACATTTATTCATACTTATTGAAGAAACAGGTAACTGTGATGTGTATATTAGGGGTTTCTGTGTCATGTGTTTCTGAGTTTTGGAAGCCAGATTTCCCCTTTAATGAAACTCATGGATTCTGCTCAGCAGGGACAAAGATAAATGTATCAACTTAGGGTAGAACTCAGGTCTGGACTGGGAATCAAAATAGGCCCTGGCGTTTCAGGTATACAGAGGCCCAAACAGCCCACATAGAGGCCCAAAGAGCCCCACCAGCCGAGTAAATAGTTACTGTCTATGGCAACTTACAGCAGCCCCTCTGGCATTTGCCAGAACCCGCATATAGCCAGTCTGGGCCTGGTAGAACTACATGGGCGATTTCCACACGTTTTAGATGGATCAGACACGCTGTGCCAGACGCATGCGTCAAGTCGGATGTGACGGAAAATAAGGTAAGCAACAGCAATGTTGGATGGTGTTGCAGTGTTCATCCGACATGACACGACTGTTAGATGCACCACTGGGCCGCAGCCTCAGGGCCCCCCCCCCACACCATCCACTGGGCCCCCCAGCTGCAAAGTCCTATAGGCCAGGAAATCACCCACCTCCCCTCCTGTGCATGCGTTTGCGCACACGCAAACCTTTTGCGCACACGCAAACCTTTTGCGACGCGACCGGGGTCCAGGAGGTAAGCAGAAACTTCAGTAAGCGGTTCTGGGCCGGCACACCCTCCCCACGCGCATGCATGTGCATACAGGAGGAAGTGCAGGAGCGTCTATGGGCCGGCGCATACTGGATCCTGGAGCTAAGGTGGAAGTGCAGGGAGCTGGTCTGGGCCCGCAGGGCCCAAAAGAGCCGGGGCCCAGTCCAACCCTGGTTCTACCCTAAATGTATCAATTTAGAACAGTTAAAGAGTCGTCGGCTCCCCCTCCCAGAGCTGCTTTATAAGTTGAAAAATGAAACTTTACACTAAGGGATTGTTCACCTTTGATTTAAAATTTATTATAATGTAGAGAGTGATATTCTAAGGCATTTTGCATTTAGTTTTCATTTTTTATAATTTGTGGTTTTTGGCATTCAGCAGCTCTCCTGTTTGCAATTTCAGCAATCTGATTGCTAGGGTCCCAATTACCCTAGCAACCATGCATTGATTTGAATAAGAGACTGATTTATGAATAGGAGAGAGCCTAAATAGAAAAATTAGTAGTAAAAAGTAGCTATAACAACAAATGAGAAGCCTTACAGAGCATTTGTTTTTAGAGGGGGTCAGTGACCTCCATTGAAAGTTGGAAAGAGCCAGAAGAAGTAATAATTAAAAAAAACTATAAAAAATAAATAATGAAGACCAATTGAAAAGTTGCTTAGATAACAAGACAAGGGGAACCCAATTATGAGGATCAGATATCAGTATAAACCTAAAAAAGCAAGGAAGGACCATTGGTGTTTTTGCTGAAGTTAAGAGAGTCAGTCCGGTACCTGATAACCCCCTGGCTGGCACAATAATGTTGCCCAAGCCCATTTAATAAATCAAATTATGTTTTGTGATTGTCCAAGCAGTCTGCTTCTGTGTCATTTAGGACATGTTGCATCTGGCCTGATCAGTCACCCTGATAGAGAGCATCTGATATACCCCCTGGGGTGCACCATCATTATTGAAAACCTCAACACCCGCAAGCAGCAGTTCCTTCAGGGTCACACCAATAATGTGTCCTGTGTGGCAGTGTCCCGGAGTGGCCGATACCTGGCGTCTGGTCAGGTCACCTACATGGGATTTAAGGTAAGGGACTAAGGTTTTCTTGTATCAAAAGAGTGGTGCATTACAGCAGTGATCCCCAACCAGTGCTCACAGACAAATAAAAAAGGAAAGTAGGCATTTTGGCCAAATCTGGTGAAAGTTTCCCAAATAAACATTCATGCACTATTTGGAGGAGTAAAAATGTTTTCTTTAAAGGGGAACATACACAAGAGAGTTTTCTCTTTCTAACACAGGGTGCTGTTTGAGGGACCCAAACGTTGTACACCATATTTTTGTTTTGTTTTCTGTTTTCTCCATTGCCCTAGGCGCTGATCCGCTTTTTTATATGTGTGATTTTCATGTCCAGCTGAGAGACTGGAAAAGGATCGGAAAGAGAAAACAAATCTAAAGGACTAACTATTCTTATTTTTCCTTTATTTATTTAACTGTCTGTTGTTTCCGCAGGCAGACATTCTCCTGTGGGATTACAGCAGACGTGAGGCCTGCGCCAAACTGACACTGCACAAGGTCAAGGTGCAGGCTTTGGCCTTTTCTCCTAATGACCAGTACCTGGTGTCCCTCGGAGGCCAAGATGATGGAAGGCAAGTAACTCCTGAGTTCCTTTTTTCCCAGGGGGCTGGTATCAACAGAATTTAAAGACCCCTTAAAGGACATGTATATCCCCTCTACAAAAATGTAATCAGTGAACAGCCTTTTTGAAATCTTTAGATACCTGGCACTGTGGTTGCTAAAAGGTTTCAGCTTCCCCTTTACAACTTAGAAATCCTTCTACTCCACTAGCCTACTTGGCCCCTCCCTCCGGAATTTGCTTTGGCTGTTCATTTATGAGTATGCTCAGTTCTTATCAGCTCAGATTACTAAACACACCCTCCAGTGTAACAGCCCTGATTAGATAGCATTGCTGGTTCCCATTGAAACTCTGCTCTAGGTGTCTGATCCTATTTTTTTCTCCTAACCACCTCTCCTGAGCTCAGCTGAACCATTACAGTGCTCAACCCCAGAAGAACTTTTTATTAAAGTATGTTGTGCCTGTGTAAACCTGCATTCTGCATTGCATGAACTTTATAGCATGTCCTGTTTGCAGATGTCGATGTTACTGATGATGTGGGGGAACATGGCCCCCTGGTGAAAGCTGCTATTTGTTTTAGGAAAATGTGATGGCTAATGGAAGGGGTATATGCAGTACAAATTATGTGGCTTGGGTGGGGAAGATATGCCCAACTTAAATACATAGTAGGAAAATGTAGGCTTTACATGTCCTTTAAGACCCTTTTTCCTCCACCTCCAGTCATTGTGGGTTTCTCTAAACCAACTAGTAGCCATTTGTTATATATGATGGATCTTTAGCTCCTTTAATCCTAGAGAAATACTGCTATGTTCTTTATTGTCACTTATCTGCCCTTTATTCACTTGCACCCGTGCTTTTACCTCTGGCAGTGTCGTCGTGTGGAACGTAGCAAAGCGAGAAGCCATTTGTGGCAGCCCAGCTTCTTCCCTTAGCTCTGGACATGCCACCAGCGTCATCTTCACTCACAACAGTGATGAGATCTTCATGACTGGAGGAGAGTAAGTACCTGGTTTTAGCCCATCTTCCAAGATTCTGTTCTTGTAGGAAACTGGGAAATTGCAGCATAGCTGGCTATGGTTATATAACCTTCAGGTACCACAATGGGGACCACTCTGTTCCCATACAGTGGCTCCTTTTATGGTGTGTGGATAGATTGGTGCCCATTGTGGGACATAACTATTAGAATAAACTATCAGGAAACCCTCAATTCTTGTCCAATAAAATATACTATTGGGAGAACTGGGCTCCTCCTTTATGTATTCACTTACCGTGATAGAACCATGACTGTTGTAAATCAATTGTTATTATAATAATTGATATATATATATATGTTCTGTCACCAGCGGGACACTTCGTGTCTGGGATCTGGATCTGCCCAACAGGAAGATGCGGCCTACTGAATGCCAGTTGGGCCAGCTGAAGAGAGTGGTAACCTGCCTGCAAGTGAGTCAGTTGAGAGGAACCATCAATTTGTAATGTTGGGTCAAGTAGAGTTCTGTTGGAAAGTACTGATTTAGTTTAGCTTTGTTTGTATGGGGGTAGGTGTTTTCTGGGAGCCATGTGATTAAGTCTGCTACCTTCCAGCAAGGAATAGCAACCTAGTCATGCTTTATGGTAGGAGGTTTGCATATATTTAGCATTACAAGCAGTGATACTTTATAATACTTGTGGATTGGCAGGAGAAGAAAGAGATCGTAGAAGACAGCACCAGTCTTGAAAATTATTTAAAAAAAACCTTTATTGTTACTTCATGGCTTTATCATCTAAACAAATGCAACAACGTTTCAAGCCACATGGCCCTTTATCAAGCTTGTCTAGGAGAAGAAAAAGACTTTAAATATCCATTTGATGGATCATGCCAGTGCATAGTGGCACAGGTTTGGTTCAGTAGGAACCAACAGCAGGTGGCAGTAGAGAAACAAGGGATTCGTGCATAATAAATACCTGTTTCCCAGGTGGCAGAGGATGACAGCTGCTTCTACTGTGGCACCACCACGGGGGACATCCTTAAAATCAACACCAAGAACAAGCTACTGAACAGCTGCACTCCACAGAAGGGCAAGTTCAGCCTGGTGAGTCAGTTACCTACAGTGACGTTCATTGGCCAAGCACAGCAGGACAAACCCTTTGCCTGGGCCAACGAGCAGTTAGAACAGGGAAAGTGAATATATGCTGACCGTTGCTTGTCCTTGCCAGGGTGTGACGGCTTTGGCACTGCTAAAGACTGGCGAGTTGCTTATCGGTTCTGGAGATGGAAAGCTGGCGCTTTGCAAAGGTCCAAACTACAAAGCAGCCAAGTAAGTGTTTTCTAGGCCAAAACCATCACCCGAGAAATAACTGTGGGGAGTATTTTAAAAGGGGCCGCAGTTTAGGGGTTAACAGATGTATTCTGTTTTGCACTTGCAGGACTGTCCAGCTCCAGGGCTCCGTCGCTTCAATCTCACTCAGAGGCCATGGCCACCAGTTTTTCGTGGGCACAGGAGGGGCACAGATATACAGATTTAACTACCCAGAATTTAAAGAGGAGCTCATCACCACTTGTCATAGTGAGGCCATCAATGACATCACCTTTCCCTTGTAAGTCACAGATTGGGTGCCTTCCTGTGCCTGGCTCTCTACTTGCTGAGCATGCTGGGAAATTAAGTTTGGTCATTTCTGAGAAGCTACTAACAAGGGAAGTGTTATTGATTATGGTATCGGTGTGAGGTGGACACCAGGACATGGGCGGGGTCTCTGTTGTCATGCAACTGCTGTACATTTTGGTGTGTACAGTAACCCTATGTCTTAATGTCGTATGCTTCCTGCTTAAAGAATGAACCCCAAAGGGGTTTTTGAAGCTTGGGAGGGAAATGAATGCAGTGCCAGGTCATTTTATCTCATAGTATTCATATTGTGCCCCTCACTTTGTTCCCTCAGTGGCACCTCTGAGCTCTTTGCCACCTGCTCCAAGAATGACATTCGAGTCTGGCACACAACGACCCACAAGGAAATGCTCCGGATCACTGTTCCCAATATGACTTGCCTTGCCATTGATTTCATGAGAGATGGGAAAAGCATCATATCAGGTGAGAGAAGCACAACTGGCTTGATAAATGCCCACACAAGTAGTAGTGTAGGACTCCTAGCTGCCTGGCAGGGATGTCACTAGAAATCTCACAATGTCTGACCATTCCCCCAGCTTGGAGCGATGGCAGGATCCGGGCTTTTATGCCAGAAAGTGGACGGTTGATATACTGTATAGAGAATGCCCACAGCATGGGAGTGACAGCCATTGCTGCGACTAGTGACTGCAAAAGGATAGTGAGTGGAGGAGGAGAGGGGCAGGTGAGTAGCTATGAACTCCCTTACTGGATATGACACCAAACTGGCATCCAGGGGTTACATTCACCTTATTCCTGCCCTGCAGGTTCGGATCTGGGAGATCAGCAAAGAGACACAGCGACTAGTGCAGTCCATGAAGGAACACAAGTCTTCTGTCACCTGCATCAAGTTAAAGGGGAATAATCGAGAGTGTCTCACAGCCAGTTCTGATGGCACCTGTATCATCTGGGACATTGTGTGGGTATCACTGAGTGCAGAGGCTAATGGAATGTTTAAGGGGTTGCTCACTTTTAAATTAAACTTTAGTGACATTCTGAGACAATTTGCAATTGGTTTTCATTTTTTATTATTTGTGTTTTTTTTAGTTACTTAGCTTTTTATTCAGCATCTCTCCAGTTTGCATTTTCAGCCATCTAGTTGCTAAGTCCAAATGACACTAGCAACCATGCATTGATTTGAATAAGAGACTGGAATAGGAATAGGAACATGAGTAATAAAAAGTAGCAATAACTATACATTTGTAGCCTTACAGAGCATTGGTTTTTAGATGGGGTCAGTGACCCCCATGTCAAAGTTGAAAAGAGTCATAATAATAATGAAAAAACTATGAAAAATAAATAATTACGACCAATTTAAAAGTTGCTTTAAATTGGCCATTCTATAACATACTAAAAGTTAATTTAACGTGAACTAGTTGTCAGGGTTTCCATTGTTATTACTTATGTTTCTGTTCTCTCTCTCTCTCTCCTATTCCTATTCCAGTCTGACTTCCCAAAAACTGTCTGGTTGCTAGGGTAATTAAACCAGAGCAACCAAACCCAAGCCTGGGAACTGCAGGCCATATGAGATTACACCCATGATATTGTTCTGCCATTTCAGCAAGTTGTTTTCGTTTCATTTCCCAGTCGTTTTACACGAATCCAGATGGTCATGTCCAACACGCTGTTCCGATGTGTGTGTTACCACCCCAAGGAATTCCAGTTTATCACCAGTGGCACGGACAGGAAGGTGAGGCTGTGCCCCAAATCCTTATTTGCTTTTCTTAGTTACCAGTCAGTGACCAGGATAAAACCATGCAGAAATAGCTCCACCCTTATACTGGTGCCAGCGAGCTCTGCAATATGCGATTAACCAGATTTTTTTAACTGTTATTGTCCCTTGCAGATTGGATACTGGGAGGTGTTTGATGGCTCAGCCATCAGAGAACTGGAAGGGTCCATGTCTGGGGCCATTAATGGGATGGATATATGTGATGAAGGCATCCACTTTGTTACAGGTAATGTAAAAAATCCCAATGTAAAACCAACAAGTGGATTATCTCACCAGTGATACGTGGGGTCTGGGTGCTCATGCCTCAGCCCTACAGCTCGAGGTGAAGGTATCCAATCAAAGGAGAAAACAACAGGCATTCACAGATCCCACAAACAGGCTTGTAAAAGAACTGAGAACTTTTTTTAGGCCACAAAGTAAATGAATACATAGCCTTACGCGTTTCATGCCATCCGGCACTTAATCATAGGCTATTCACACTACCAGTCCTGAGTATCATCAGGTCTGAACGAAAACTAACTATACCCCTTTGCTTTTCTTACATGACAGGTGGTGATGACAAGCTGGTGAAAGTTTGGGATTACAATGAGGGCGAAGTGACCCACATGGGCATTGGGCACAGCGGGAATATCACCCATCTGAAAATCTGTTCCCTTTCCAAGTATTTAATCAGTGTTAGCACAGATGGGGCGATACTGCGCTGGAAATACCCCTATATGCTCAGATAATGCTTGCCCTGTGTAATGCCTGTCTGCGTGGGGGAAAGGGTATGGATACAAATCTACTACTCTTTAGGACTGACTTTGGCATCACAACTTCTGCAATTCTAACTGCGCACAGAAACATGGACTGATTGATCTCAAGGCTACTGCATGGCTGTCAATAGCAATACTGCAGGACACATGGACTGCCCAATCTCATACTCACCCCATGTTGTTGTTCTGATGCTGTTTTATTTGGGAAAAAACTGAAATTGAATAAATAAATTGAATGTCATGGTCATTTCACTCGCTGAGAGGCATTGTTAGGGGATACAGTTGCTAGCAGTAGAGACCATAACAGGGCTGCCGTTAGAAATCACGGGGCCCCGTACAACAAAATTTTTGGGGGCCCCCCCCAACCCCACCCTGGCCCCCAAGCCCCGTTCCAGATCCTGTCCACTCCACATCACAGTTAAAGACCGCACAGACATCAGCGCTAAAAAAGGTAACCCACACACACAAGTTATAAAAAGCTATTGGGGACCAGGTCCCCCCTATAAATTAAAAAAAAATTGGCCCCAGGGCCCCCCATAAAAGTTTTTTTAAAAAGCATTGGTGGCATGACCCCCCTTACAAGTTAAAAAAAATTGGGGCCCCAAAGAACATTTTTTAAAAAAACATTGGCGCCAGGGCCTCCCTTATAAGTTTAAAAAAAATTGGGACCACAAAGAATATTTTAGAAAAAAAACAATTGGCGCCAGAGCCCCCCTTACAAGTTAAAAGAAAATTGGGGCCCCTAAGAATATTTTTAAAAAAAACATTGGTGGAACGGGCCAATAGAGTATTAAAATAATACATTTGTGGCCAGGGGATTAAAATATAAATAAAAAAACGCACAAATTGGTGTTCAGAGGCATTGAACTCGTGGCTTCAGGACTGCAACTTCGCCTCCTTTCATGACGGGTCTTTTCGCCTCTTCAGGACTTCAATTTCGGCTATTTTCGTGGCTTAGGGTCTTTTCAAGGCTTTGGGACTTCGGCTGTTCGGCTTTTTCAGCAATTCCACATTTCGGCTGTTCGGAACTTTGGAAGGAGGCAACACGGCTTTGGCGCTGTCAAGGGGGGCCCGGCTCTTTAGAAAAGTTAAGCACTCCCGGACCCCCTTTAGGCCCGGGCCTAGTACACTTGTACCCCCTGTGCCCCCCTGATGGCCCTGTACCATAATGTAATAGGAACCCTAATATTTACTGATTTATTGAGCATACAATATATTGGCATATTTGCAGGTTCTGCCACTAATGAGTCTCAAGTCTAATGACAGCACAAGGGCTTGCCAAACTAGGCATAAAATGTAGTGCATTGGTCTATAAGCTTTCAATACAATTGGGAATATATGCATCATGCATCTGTATTGGACCCTGCACAAAGGAGCTTATAGCCTGTTCATATAATTTGTATCATTCATTCCCTACAGCCAACAGTTTAATATCATAATAAAACTGTGTAGCCTGCAGTCTATAGACACTTGGGGCAAAAGGAGATAAGGAGTTACTGGTGCATTCTGAAGTTTGACCACTAGATGGCACAGGTTGTTTAATGAAAGCACTAGAGAGGCATATTGCCAGCAAATGGGTTTAGGTAACAAAGTTTGCCCAGATGCAACCAATCAGTAGGTATCATTTACTAGCAAGTATTTAATTGGCTGCTATGGGTTACTGCACCTGGGCAATATTTGTGCCTTTTATTACATATTGGGACAAAGTGTTTCTTATTTTACACAGTGGTGGAACACAGGCAAGGCCACCATAGGTAATTTGCCTGTATGTGCACCCCTTCCTGAGATGTTGAACCTGTTGAACTCAAAGAGAATAAGTGATTAATTTGCATAAATTCAGTAACAATATTATGGTGCTATTCAATTAACAATAGGATGCGGTGAAACAATGGGGTGGGTGTAAAAATGATTTGAGGTTGAATAAGCAGAAAGTCTCAGGTGTAGGAATATACATTTCCATACCTTTGTATTTTTCTATTGAATTCATTGTAGTGAGCCTGTAGGCCAAATGTGACAAAATGTAAATGAAGTTGTATTCTGTTTTCTGCTTCTAAATCCCAGCAATGCAGATCAGCAGAAACTCACAGTCAGTTTCACTGATTACAGGATGAGTCTCTACTCAGAAGCCATTTCATGAACAAATATCTTATGGAGGGTGCGGGCACTAAAGTCGTTTTGCTGTTGGGCCCAGGGATGTCTAGATTTACTCCTGATCCTGCGGGTACTGATGCCTTATATTAGAAATAGGGATGCACCGAATCCTGGATTTGGTTCGGGATTCGGCCAGGATTCGGCTGAATCCTTTTGCCTGGCCCAACCGAATCCGAATCCTAATTTACATGTGCAAATTAAAGGGCGGGGAGGCGAATTGCTTGTCACAAAACCAGGAAGTAAAAAATGTTTTCCCCTTCCCACCCCTAGAGTGGATTCGGTGCATCCCTAATTAGAAAGCAGGACATAGAAATGGGCAGAGCAGACGGGCCTGTCAACACATTTGTACCCAGGGTCTGGGGTTGGGATGGGGCAAATATGCTCTGAAGCACATACCTAGATCTTATTATTACCTAATAATAAGGAATGTAAGGACTAGGGTCTGCCCTTGAGGAGCTGCCACTCTACTGGAATGTGGGGCTGTGGGTGACATGGTTGGATGTGTAGAGTTTGCCCACTATAGAGTTGGATTGGATTCAGTTGAAGCTGGTGATGCAAGAACTTTCCCTGGCTACATGTGGCCACCTCTGGCCTGGCCTATGCATGGGGCCAGTGGATCTCTACTCAGGGCTCAGCTAGATGGACACTGAGGAGGCTGGATAATCCTATTAGGAATGACAAAAGGCCATGAGTTTGGCCCTCATTTGATAGGTCTGCGTGGCCCCCAGCCTGCTTTGATTGTTGTTGCCAGACTATGGGCTCAGCCCCATTTGACCCACCAGCTGTGTGAGCTTGTCATTTTTCCAATGCACTCGCCATGTGCGTTACTCTAATGTGTAGGTAGCCTAGAGCGCCCCCTAAATTCTACCAGTTGTCCCCAACACATAATCCCTTTCAGCCATTTATGTTTTCAGACCAGTACTGCAGATATTCTCATCTGATTTCCCCACACACATGGCACCTATCTTCCTGATCCCACCCATAATGCACTCTGCCCTGCCTCTGTGACTCCCTCAATGGCATTTACAATCCATAGACCACATTAATCTCCCCCACAAAGATCCATTCACTAAAAACAGTCTCCCGCCTTCCTCCCTCTAATCTCAGCCACGCTATGGGATTAAATGTCTGTGTTACCTGCCCTCATCTCCAGCCTTGTCTGGCCCGACTCACTAGCAAAGTAACCTGTGCAGCCCCCCCCATCCCATCTGTACCCCCTGAGGGTATTTCCTTTAATTCCCCTGGACAATTATCATGGATTTCCTGCTGCTGATGCCTCTCACAGTGGAACACAATGGATTCATGACAATAAGTGACATTAACAGATGGATGGAGCCCAAGCATTAGGTCTCTATATCAGCCAATAGCAAGTGGAGGGTTATAATTTACCTCTTGCTGGCTGTGAGGCCAACGATACGACCAAAAGTCTCAGGTTTAATTAAGTTATGTCACCTCTCTGCCCTCAATATAAATATGTTTTAACTGGTTAACAAATATGGGAGAGATGAAAATAGGTTTATAGATGATGTGTTGCAGTACTACTTCTCACCACAATCCAGTGTTTCCCATAGGGCTGTAAGGGAACAGCGCCACAGGGCTTATACTTACTAATACATTAATTTATATATTTATAAAGGTTGCCAATGGGAACATTTATTAATGGCCAATCAGTAGCCTGGGAGTAGTCTAGACTGACACTGAGAAAGGAACAAATTACTGAATCCCACAAACGGTAGCATAATGACTTAAATGAAAAAGGCACTCCAATCCTGAAGAGCTTGCAATCCAATGTGCAGTAGGTTTCATAATAGTATGTGATTATTGTTTTTGATTTTATTATCTGTGCATTATATCCCAGAATATTTTCCCCAATGTTTGTATTTATAAATCTAGACGGGAGCTGCCATGTTGTTTCCCAGAACATTATATTATATTTGTATTTATACATATTGAAGAGTGCTGCCACATTGTATCCCCCAGTAAGACAAGTTGGGGAATATAGCTGTGTGCCTATATATATATATATATATATATATATATATATATATATATATATATATATATATATATATATATATATATATCATAAAGAGGCATAGAGAAAGCCTTGGGGTTTGGATCTGCATCTCAGCTCAGTGTGGAATATCTATGAATATTTGATGACAATAATATCTTGTTAATTTGGGGATTAGAATAAATAGTAATAATAAACATGGTTGAGTTTGAGGGTAGGGGGGCATGCGGGACCCTTACATTCCCTTGATTACACAGTCAGACAGATGGGTGGCCACCATAGGGACACAGTGACATGAATGACTGAATGTATATGGAATGTGAGCTGCTTGGCCAGATCTCACCAGCGGTAGCAGCAAAGCCTCCCCCCTCCACACCCGCCACAAACCTGTCTCTCTCGCTCTCCCTCTCTCTATTCTCTCCCCTTCCCTTGTCTTCTTTCAAAGTAAACCGGGCTAATAAGATTCCAGTAGAGGTGGAGCTGGGGTGGCTTGCAGGAGTGAACTGAGCAGCCAAGTAGAGCTACTACACACACTGCTTACACACCAGGAACATGGGCTGCCTCCCTGCTCCACTGCCAGCAAGGTAGGAGAGTTGCAGTAGGATGTGGAAGCAGCTATGGGGGCTACCTGGGCACCCCCTTAAAATGGGCAGCCTGGAGTCAGCCACTCTGTGTCTGTAAGAGAAACTGGAATGTACTGGGATTCCCAAATCCTGTTCCTGTACAAGTTGCACTGGCTGTAGCTCCGGCTCCCTGTGGCAGGTAAATTGGTAGAGACAGGTGAGCAGACATGGAGCGGAGCAAGGATAAGGCTAAGGGAAAGGGACAAGGCTCCCGCAAGCTTTTCCAGAGTCGGTCGCTGAAGTCTGTTGGGGCTTTTGTGCACAGGATCCTAAAGACCATAAGCCATCTGTCCCACATGGGAGAGGCAAGCAATGTGGATGGAGAAGATGATGAAGGGGGGTTTAACCAAAAGGGAATGGCACAAGAAGATTCTCGTGTGGTAAATGGTGGCGACAGCGATAACAACCTAGGGAAAACACAAGTGCCTGTTTTGGGCCAGGACCGGATCTCCTGGAGTTCTGACGATAAGGTGCCCGGGGTGCAGGGCATGAAGAACCATGGTAACACCTGTTTCATGAATGCTGTGGTGCAGTGCCTGAGTAACACTGATATGTTGGCCGAGTTCCTGGGCATGGAGAGGTACAAAGCCGGGCTCAACAAGGCTAAAATAAATGGGGTGGTGGTGAGAGAAGCAACGGTGGAGGAGCCCCCTGGAGCAGCTGGAAGAGGGGAAGTCACAGAGAAGCTGGCATCATTGGTTAGGGGTCTCTGGACATTGAAGTACACCCCCCAGCTCTCTTCAGAGTTCAAGGTAAGTGCCTGCCTCTCAACAGCAACAGACAAGAAGCTTTCATATAGTAGGGAAACAGTTGCAGCTAGGCTGCGGCTGGGACTTATGGTTTAACAGTAGCTGGGGGGGTTGACAAGTTGACATCGAAAGGGTTTCTATAGCGAACATAATTCACAATAGGCAAAAAGGTTTCCACAGAGCTTACAGTCTATAGTTCCTTCCAACCTCATGCCACTTCAGTTGTGGTGTGTCACTTATTCTTTGGCCACACTCTATCAAAATAATGATGTCCCACCCTGGAGCAGGGTTGGAGGGCTACATTTGTTCAGTCCTGGTTTTCATATATAAGTAAGTTAGTTTTGGGGAACAGGAAGTTTTTGGCAAAGGTTGCACTGCAAAGGGAGGCTTGATTCCAAAGCCCTGGTTTAATCAGGCAGCACCTAGGTGCCAGTCTCACAGGTGAGACTGAGACTGTTGGGCCGGGTTTCTAATCCCCGAAATGATCCCTGCTTGCATCACAATATTGCCCTTGTCTATAGACTTACCCCTGTTGTGTGATGAGCCGGCATGCCCTCGTGCAGGGGTTAAATGCTTATCTGCTGAGTGTGAACAATTTCACAAGTGCTTATTTTAGCGCTTGTAAAGCTTTTTCTTTTACACGTGAAATGTGCACATTAACTCGTTACTGCCTGTGGGGTTTCCAGCCTTTCCCTTTAACATACAGCGCCCATGGGAGACATGTCCATGGTTAGGTACAAACCGATAGAAGGATTTAGAAGTAAGTTTTGCACCAATGCTGTCACTGGGCATCTGTGCCAACTGTAACTGTGGTGCTTTGCTTCTTGGTTCTCACTAACTTGGCTTCCCTCCACTCTTACATTCTTGCTCTCCTGCCAGTTTTTGGAGGGCACCTTATAGTCACCAATAAAGGGGAAGTAATAAGAAGAGGAAAGACTAAAGCTGGCCATAGACGCAAAGATATAGTCATACAAATCAAAGTTTCATACGAACAGTGTGTGGATCGTCCCAACATTTTTCATACCATGGTGATCGGTAGTTTAATTGATTGGACAGGTAACAGGTTAGAAGATTTCTGTCAGCTAATGATAATATCTCTGCATGTATTGCCTATCTGACGATATGAATGGGTGACTGTCACTGCTATTTTTCGGACATAACTTTCGTACGATTGCTGTCACGGCCAGAACATCACCTAATTTGTTCTTTTACTACTTTATTTAATCTGAATTATTAGTGGCAGGCTGGAAGATTGGGATGTCCGATCATTCATCAGATACAAGGGTGTAATCTGCACAGGGATGTAGAATTTCAGTGTGCAAAGGGCCGCGCATTTCTCATGCTTCACAGTTTATGGCAAAAACACACCCGTGGCTGATTGGCCCTCCCTTGACCAATTATATTGTGCCTGTGATCAAATCAATGAAGCGCCTTTCCTATGGATAACTGATCAGTTTTCATAAGTGCAGTACTAGCAAATTGAACCATGACTTGGGTGGTCATACAGTGTAGAGATCTGCCACTGGGCCCTATGGCAAAATCATTTTGGGGTCCTCCTAAATATTAGAAATAAGTAACAGGCTAGTACCCCCTGTGTCCCCTATACATCCAGGGCTCCTCAGCAATCACAGGGTCTGCTTCCTCTATAGCAGTGATCCCCAACCAGTGGCTTGTGAACAACATGTTGCTCACCAACCCCTTGGATGTTGCTCCCAGTGGCCTCAAAGCAGGTGCTTGTTTTTGAATTTCAGGCTTGGAGGCGAGTTTTAGTTGCATAGAAATCAGGTATACTGTCAAACAGACCCTCCTGTATACTGCCAGTCCACATAGGGGCTACCAATTGTCAATCACAGCCCTTAATTGTCATCTCAGGGACATTGGTCCTGACTGTGTTGCTCCCCAACTCTTTACACACTGATACTGACCAGGGGCGATTCTGCACCCTGTGCCCCCCGAGGCGCTTTTTACTATGCACAACTGCTTACCACATTGTGTTTAGCTTTCCATCGCCAGAGGAGGGTCTGACTGGGGGTTAGGGTGCATTGCTGGTGTTGAGAGCGAGATTGTATTATGTGCACTGGAAGAGACAAATTTGCAGTTAACAGTCAGAAATTTGTCTCTTAAAGTTACCAGAAGCTGCTTTTTGTTACCTCTGCCCCCTGTGGCAAGGCTGCCACCTAGACACACATACAATAGGGAAAAAGTAGCTACAAGAAGTAAAACTCTGGGCTCAGGGAAAGGGAACAATTTATACTAATAGCCTCGTCTCATTGGCACTAAGTGCCCTATGACTTTAGAGCACTCTGACTCTGTGCACATAAAGGGATTAAGTGGCCCTAATGCTGTCAGATTCCATTACTGCTAATAGTGAGTAAATGGGGAATTGGCACCACACCCTCTAATAAGCACTGGACGCGGCACAACCGCATTCTCAGGGATGCCAGGCAATGCGACTCATGAAAATAATGATTTCTCATGTTACCGATAACACGGACTATAGGTAAGGGGATGAGCTAAAGAGGATGTAAACCCAAAATTAAAATCTTTTTGAATTAAAGAAAATGTGATTCCATTAGGCAAAATGTTATTTTGGTGTTTACAGTATATGCCCATTAAGTCATGAATTGCAAGCCCCAGGGCCCAGTGGCAGTAGAGGGCTTCTAAGCACAGTCATGTGAGTATAGATGGTTATGGGTGAGAACTGTATATGCATGAGAGTGTATACACAAACACAATACACACATTTGTACAGACTGTGCCAATAATAATAGGCTTTTTGTAATATTTAATGCACCCAGCATCCAGATCATGCTAATTATATTTATATGGGGCCAGCAGCACAGGCTGCAGAGGGTAGATTTTGGATGCAGAATTTACCATAGCAGAGAGAGAAGCTACAGATGGGCAGTGCTCAGGCTGCAGATTACATTTTTAATCTTCTGCTCCAGAGGGGCAACTAGAAACCATTGAGCACCAGAACAAAGTCAGGCAGGATGATCTGTTGTGCACTCTTCTTGATACTGTGCATTAGTGAGAACCCCACTACAAGGGCTCCTACAGTATATTTATGGGTCCCAGCACTAATATATCATTATATATTAATTATTATCTACCTGACACATTGGCACTGAGTCCCCTCTCCCTGTTTTTCTCGCTGTCAGGAACCTTTGAGTCTAGTTCCTAAGATACAGGGCAATTAAAGCCTTATGGACAAACAATGGAACAATGTGCGTGGGGTAATTATAAAGAAGGGATGGGGTGGAAGGTATACTAAAGAGACTGAGAGACTGCAGGTTGTCAACCAGTACTCAGACTGGCACACATACACCAAACAAACTCACCCTCAACTTGTACCCCCCCCCCCATTATAAGTTATAGTGAACACCCAGCTGAAGCAGAGGCAAGCACAAGCACCAGACAGAGACTTTAGGGTGCACAAAATAAGGGGGGGGATGGGTATAGTGAAGGTGGCCACACATGCAATGGCATATATACTATGCTGCTTGATCGGCCCTTCCGATCATTAGGGTCCTAGGAAGTGGAGAGGACTGACAGAAACCAGCAGGAAAGCAGCATTATCGCTCTGAACCCTGGCTCGATACAATATAATATACACAAAAAGGGCTTGCACACTGAATAAAACAGACAAGGTGATATGGCAAAAAAAGTGCATTTAAATCATTTTAAACAATAACACTAAAACATCAGTTTTATCACATAAACATAGCATGGCCAAATTGTCCGGAAAATTGACAATGAATATATATATATACTACCCAAATTAAGTAAAAAAATTGATACTCAGCAGAAAGGAAGCAGATACTCTTGCCACAGAATGAGAATTACCCCGACATTTTGGCTGTCAGCCTTTCTCAAGGGGAATTCTATACAGTGGCGTAACTCAGTGTTACTGGGCTCCACAGCAAATTGATTTTAGTGCCCCCAACATATCCATAGGTTGTCCTTTTTAACTAATATATATATTGAAATCGCTCATGGGGCCCCTATACCCCCTGGGCCCAGTCTGCTTTCTCTGTAGTTACACCCCTGATATACATCCAACTTAAGGCATGAAGGGGTTGTAACTGTAGAATTGTGAGTAGAGTAAGGCAGGATGGTATCAGGGGAAGGGACTCACTCATTATCCTCCTCTCCTGCCTGCACCCGGAACAGTTGCGTCAGCTTGGGTAGAGGTACACTTGACTGATGTTGATGAAAAAACCCAAGTATTTGCATTCTTGCGCCGAAATCAGCTGCATGTGACTGCACCCAAGTCAACAAGATGTTTCCGGGTGCAGGCAGGAGAGGAGGCTAATGCCTTCATAGGGGCTGATTTTCAGTCCTCATATTTCAGCCCCCTTGTAGCACTAGCCTAAATGTGGGATAGTGATTTTATAAGGCAAGAAGGTCTCAGGGAAGGGGCTGTAAATCTGGGATGGTGAGTATAATAAGGAAGATGGGGTTAGGAGAGAAACTCTAACATGACCTTCCTGACACTAGCTGAACTATAGAACAAGTTGTTGCAGCTGCACTGTGTGTGTAATTGTACTGGTTACATTGTATTCTATTAGTGCAAGAATCTCATGGTTCATCCTTGGGAGCATCCTGGTGGCACCCGCGGGGCACGGCCTCACACAATAGCTCCTTGTGCCACTGGGAAACAAAAGCACAATTTCACATTATTGGGACCCACACCCTCCTGATTACGTTCCCTCTGTTGCCCCTGATATAAGGGTGGGGCAGGGCCCGTACAGAGCTGTACCTGCCCCTTATAAGTGAGCTGTTTTGTAATAGTAGGAAAAGAACACACCGGCACATCATGGGTAATGTTAGCAGGAAAAGCCTGGCGAAACGTTGCATCCGCAATAAACGAGCAAGGCTTTTCCTGCTAGCATTACCCATGATGTGCCGGTGTGTTCTTTCCTACGTTGTATTTGAGGCTGCCAATTCCTCTATCACCGAGCACCTGGGATTCACGTTTATCTGGACGGCCAGGGTGTGCGAGGGTAATCCTTCTCTTCTCCACTGTTTTGTAATAGCCATGTGCCCCCACTACATTAGTGTCCTGTAGAAACTGTCAGGCCTCAGTGACCCTATATAGACATTATTATTATTATCTGGATTTCACTGTACCCTCCCTACTGTTTATATCACCCCACAGAGCCAGGTGGGTACAACAAATATATATGATGTGATGTAGTTGGGGGACTCCATGTTGAGGAAGGACCTAGGGGGTAGAATAAACATTGCTCTCCCACTAAGGTCATGGGGTTGCTTGTAGATCTTTCTGGGGCCACCAGAATTAGATATGGTTAGATAGTATCAGGAAATTTTTGGTGCAGATTCACCTTCCTCTGAAATTCTAGAAGTTAAATTTGGACTTTACCTGCGCCTTTTTTTCAACCTTAATTACTGTATAACCATGTAACCTTTTTTGTCAATGGTTACCACTACCACTTCTGCTGGGCAGCGGATCTATTGATTCATTGCATCTGAAGAGAGAGGTTCTGATCTGACTTGGCTGTTTTGAGAGTCAGGAGAATGGCTGCATTATCAAGCCAATCTATCCCTTGCATATTCTATATATATACCGTATATTCCTATAGATAGTAAATAACCCCAGGGTGTCTGTGTAAATCTAGACAGCATCACACCAGCTGATCAGGGGTTAACAGACGACACTAAGAGCTGTGAATGGATTCATTGGCCTCCTGCTAACAATAACCAAGTCTTACAGAACAGGACTGGCTGCTGCAGCTCTTATCCCTTGCACTGTCTGACAACTTCTGAACCGGTTATACCAGATTGTCACATACGCATTTCATCCAGGTATGTGTGTGATTGTGTTAATCTTTCACATGTTTCCCTTAAGGAGGATGCAGAATTTTTTTTAGGACTTCTTTCATAGAGCTATGCACATTACAGAATCTTTAGCAACCCTTTGACAGTTAAGAAAATTCAGCTGGTTGTTCTTCCATAAGCACTAGTTCCATGGTTCACTTCTTGTGTCCCATAGACATTACACTGCCACCCCATATGTAATAAAACTACGTTTGCCCAGGAGCTTGCTTTAAAACAGGTGACCAGTAAATGCTTCCTGCTGATTGGTTGATATGGGTTACCACTACTGGGCAAACTTAGGGTCTTTTATTACATAACCCTTTGGGTTTCGTAGGGTCTGACCCAATTGTACTTCCCTGCCATTCACAATCAGCGAATTACTATGAGCCCTAGTTGTGCCAGTCAATGGGCCGGTGCTGACAGTTAGTCATTCGATGACAATGTCTATAAATAGATCCACTAATTGGTGCTGTCGTTAGACACTATAGTCCAGGAATGTTAAATGAGGAATTGGTTTTCCTAAATAATTGCTTTAATTAGCAGGTTTGAGTATTGCTTGTCTGGCCCCGTGGCCCTGTGGGTGAGTCAGTAGAAAAGCATGTGTGTGTGTATCCTCTGGGGAATGTGTCCCAGATTTTCTCTAGCTCCTGTCTATCTGCAGTGACCTGTCCATTAACTGTTTATATATGTAAGCTCTGCGCTGCTACAGGGTTACTCTGTTTGTCCCTTTTGCCCTCCTATGTGCACAGTGGGAGGGAGGTGACACAGATTACAAATTATTCACCCACAGTATAGGAATATAGCATCATGTAGTGGGGCTCTATGGGAAGAGCATTTATTATATGGGCTAAGCCCTTTCCTAAAATCCAGACCAAGTTCTGCCATGCCAGTCCCTTCTCTTGTGGCACAGCCATACTCATTACTCATTTATCCTCTTTTTTCCCCAGAATGTTGTTTCCAAATATGGGTCCCAGTTCCGTGGAAATTCCCAGCATGACGCTTTGGAATTTCTGCTCTGGCTGCTGGACCGAGTCCATGAAGATCTCAACCCCACGTCCAGCCAGAAAGCCAAGCCATCTGCCAAGGTGAGAATCAGGATCAGACTGGTGCTGGTTAAGGTTTCTGAGTGGTGCACAGGTCAAGCAGGTGGACATATAGGATTGATGCATTTCTAGTAAAAGGAAGGAGGGCAGAGCTGTGGCCCTTTAAGTTTTAGAGCTGTCAGTGCTACACAGGTAAGAGGTACCAGCAGCCCAGAATAATCAGCTGAGGTCTAATGGGACTGAAGCAACAGCCAGACTGTCTTGGGGTTGGGCCACAAAGCAAAACAGTTCTGCTGTTCGTTCACTAGGGAGGAAAATCAATCTGTAAGATTGGAAGCAAACCAGGAGTGGCTGTTGGGGGTGGGGGCAGGTGATGGTCTTTCATGCTAAGCAGTATTATGTTTTCCCACCCTTTGTGACTCCCTTATTCTCTTATCCCCACTGGCTTGTCATGGTAACATGGGTGCCACTTCTGATTAGGGTTTCTACCTTTTCTGGAAAAAAATACCGTCCCTCCCATTTATTTATCTTTTTTCCCTATTAATAATATTGGGATCAGCCATAATTTTTACCGGCCAGGCTGGTAAAATACCGGCCAGGTGGCAACCCTACTTCTGATGAGTGTCAAGCAGTGAGGGAGGTTGGCTAAATCTGCATCATGACAGACTGTCTTAGACAATCCATAGGAATGTTTCAGCTGCTCTCCATGGGATTGTAAGGGCAATGGCAAATGGGGGAGATCGGTATTAGGGCATGGGCACACCTGGCGATTCTGGGAGATTTAGTCGCCTGGCGACTAAATGCCTCATCTTTGCGGCGATTATCTCCCCGAATGCCTTCCCTCTGTCTTGCGCCGGCTATAATGAAAAGTCGCCTGCAGCATGGCACACGCGGGGCTACGTATTCCGAAGTCGCCCGAAGTTGCCTCACGAGGAAATGCTCTACTGTGGGTGACAAATCTCACGAAAATGCCACTTTGTTTTCCGAAGTTGCCTGAAGTTCGCTCTCGAGGGAACTTTAGGTGACTATGGAAAGCCACAGCGCTGTATATGTTTTCCCAAGTGCAATTTCATTATTGCTGGTAGAAAAGAATTTTTTTGGAGATTTGTCACCCATGGTAGCACATTTTTAATCACAGGCAGCAAATCTTTGTGTGCCACTGCTTTAATGGTTAATAATAATAATACCCCTCCATACCAAATACTGCCGCCCCCTTACAGAACTTTTTCCCTTGCCTAGAAGAGTATGAAATCACCAGTCCCTAATCCGGCCTTAATTACAAACAAAGATGCTCTAAATCCGACTTAATTGTCTCTTCCAGTTCCAGACAGGCAAACCTGCTCATTACCAGCCCAGTTTCGTTATGGAACACAGGGGCTGTGCTGCAAGGTTTGGAGAAGAGGTTTTTTTTTTAATGATTTAAGATTAAATTTAGGGATTATTCATTGCAGTACCACTTCCCACCAGTTTCAGACGACTTTTGGAGGAGAGTTATTTTTCCCCATAGGGCTGCAAAAGAACAGCACTGCCACCTTATTTCTGCTATAGATAGAGCCTATGCTGCTGCATGGGGGCCCTCCATCCAACACAGGGGGCCCTAGAAGCCCGTTTTTTCAATTCAGCTCTGCAGTGCCTGTGATTTGTGAGGATGGGGCCCCAACACTATTTTCACACAGGGGCCCTCTGCTCACCGTGTATCAGTGACACAGTGGGAAATGCATGGTTAAACAGCAATTATGAATTATTAACGTTGCATGATGCCGTGGTGCATGAAAGGATGGCATGCACATCTCCTCTGTGCTGGAATTCCATAGCCAGTTCATTTTATATATCCATTTATATCCAGCTGTACTGAACTACAGCTCTCAGATCACCTGACAGCTTTATTTCTTGGTAAAGCTTAACAAACCCTATACCAGTCTGTCTAGAAAATCCCTGTTCCTGCTAACTGCCACTTATGCCTGCCTCCTGTTTTTCATCCCGTCTCACTCCTTGTTTCTCATGCCCTGTCCTTCTGCTCCTTCTCAGATATTCTGCATATTTCATAATCTACTTCCGTCTCTCTATACTCCAACTCCTTCCTCTGACCCCCTCCATTCCTCTCATTCCAGTTAAAGGGAAACTTTACCCACTTAATATAACTAAATTATAAGTAACGTTAGTTACGTATTGCTAGTGCTACAAGGAGGAGTGAGAACCAGCAGTGCAGAGAAGCAGCAAGACAGGCAAAAGCATTCAGTCACATACACTTAGCCAGGCTTTTTTGTGGGTTCCAGCATTTCACAGCTCATTTAACCCTTTTTATAGTGTACTTGGCCTATGGCCTAAGGGAAGGCTTGCCTAAGGGAAGGCATGCAGCATAATGTAGTGAAGAGAGTGGAAAACAAGTGTCAGTGCAAAAACACAATAAAGAGAGAATAGCACAAGTAGAGCATAGTGATTGCATTCTGTATAGGCCCCATCCCATATTGTGCAACAGGTCCTGACTTATTATTGCACTGTACAATTACTGTATTTGTATAAGGGATGGGCTGTGAGTGGGCTGCTGGGAGTTGCAGCTTTAAATCACTTGGATGGCTGAAAGCTTGTGGGGGCTGCCATAAGGTTTTTACATCTGATTCAACTACGCTGAGCCTAAAGCAACTCAACACCAGCCCAAAATAAAGCACAAATCAAAGTCCTATGGCATTTGCCAGACTATACTAATTTCCCTAGCCAGCCCTTGACAGGGATGTAGGACATTAGGGGCTTCAAGAGAGAGTGTGGGGTTAGCCTGTATTGCTGTCAGTTCATGACTGCTGAGTAGACATAGGTCATTTCCCTCCAGTGTTTGGGAGGCCCCCTGCTGACTGTGTGACTGATCCCGGGATTAGGGCACTGGATCAGACTAATTGTTCTTCCATGCGTATAACATGGTATTCTGCTGTACCACTGATTTTACCATTCAGCTCCCTGGGGCCCAAACTCATAGGTGCATTTGTCTGTCCTTTCCCCACTTAATTTCACTCTGCCCCTCTGTTCTGCTCTCTGCTTAGAACATTGTCTACACTCCATTGGACAGATTTCTCCCAACCCAGTTCATATCTCAGTCTAAACAAGCCCCAATCAACCAATACACATTTAGTATTGATCAGTCTGCTACAAGTTCGAATAGGAAAGCATCAATCTGATTGGTTGGAAACTTATGCTGGTTGGTTATGCTGGAAATTCACAGGCTGATAAGAGCTGCAGTTGGGCCCCTCATTAGTCCATGTATAAAGAATTTGGGGAGTCCTGGGAATCTAACAGATATCAGTTGGGCAGGTTTTTGGGTTCTCGTTGGACCAGTATGAATGACCAGAGTGGGCAAAGAGCTGGAACTGTTATTGTTTTCTCTGCAATGTCCGGTATTGTATAATACCAAAAGGATGTTGGTAATTGTAGTTCACCTGCAGATAGACAGCAGGCTGAGCAACAGAGGTGGAGGGCTAGGGGTACAACACAAACAGATATAATTATGTAAATCAGGAATGTCTAACTTGCAACTTGTATTATGCTACAATTCCCAGCACCCCTCTCAATACTTTACCTCTGCATCATGAGCATGCTGGGAGTTGTAGTCCAGTTTTGTGCCTAAAGCCCATCAGTGCCTGGAATTGGCAGCTAGACAGGGCACATTATTTTCCCACAGCTGAACAAGTCCTAGTGGTTTAGGTTTCTCAGTTAAGCAGGCCTGGCCCACAACCTCACTCCCATGACATCACCACTTCCTGGATCTTTATTTACAAGGCAAATAAGCCTCTCTTGGCAGCCCCCCCCCCAATGGGCTGGGATGATGTCATATGTCCGGCTTTAGCCACTGAGTATTTAAGCAAACAGGTAACATCATCTTATTCTCCAAATAGCACCGAGTCACAGACAGGTCATCCACAGAGCAGAAGGCAAATGCTTGTTTATGTGCTAGTGTCAGATTTAGGTGACTCCCCACACTTTAATTCTAACCTCAGGGTGCAACTAACACTGGTGTTGGCCCCATGCAGTTTGAACCGCTCACATAATGTAACCCTTTATAGTACTGTTTGGATGGAGACAGTAGGGCAAGACCGAGACTGTAGGGCAAGACCGAGACTGTAGGGCAAGGGATATATTGGAACAAGATAGAGACAGTATGGCACGATGAAGGTATAGGTGCAAAATGGATAAAGTGGGCCACAATGAATTTATTTTTGACACTAAAATAAATTGAGACACTAGGGCAAGATCGAGATTGTATAGCAAGATGGAGATAGTAGGGGCAAGATGGAGATATTGCAACAAACTTGAGAGAATAGGGCAAGATGGCAGTATTGGGGCAAATGGATACAGTGGGTCATGATGAAGGCATTGCTGAAAAATGAAAATAGTAGGTCAAAATGGAGGCATTGGGGCAAAATAGAAACAGTAGGGCAATATGGCAGTATTGGGGCAAAATGGATACAGTAGGCCACAATGAAGGTATTGGGGAACAATGCAGACAGTAGGGCAAGATGGCAGTATTGGGGCAAAATTGATACAGTAGGCCACAATGAAGGTATTGGGGAAAATTGGAGATAATAGGGCAAGATGGGAACAGTAGGGCAAGATGGAGATAGTAAGGCAAGATGGAGGTATTAAGGCAAAATGGAGACGGTAGGGAAAAATGGAGACAGTAGGGCAAGATGGAGACTGTAAGGCAAGATAGAGATAGTACAGCAAGATGGAGGTATTGAGGCAAAATGGAGATAGCAGGACAAGATGTAGACAGTAGATCATGATGAAAGTACTGGGGCAAAAATGAAGACTGTAGATGAAGATGGAAACAGTAGGGCAAGATGCAGGGCCAGATGGAGATATTGGGACACGGTGGAGGTACAGGGGCAAAATAATAAGAAAATGGTGGGGCAAAGGGCAATACAAGCCCCCAGCAGGATTGATGCAGGTTGTGAAACCGTGTTCAATCCCCTCATGCACACAAGATGTGGAGTCTGGACAAGATGCCCCCCTGGAGGGTAAAGGCAGCATGGTTAGTCCAGTGCCCCACACCAGTCCATGCAAGGCAGATGGATAAACAATTTATTCTACTTAGGAAATCTGTGCACCCGCCTCTGCACTTGGCATGCGACTGGCAGCACCCATCTCAACAGATACAGTATATTTTTCTTAAGTGCTTCATACAATTGCTTGCCAGCTCTTGCCCCGGGCATACGTGTATATTTAGAAACTTCAGCTTTGCCAGTGAACTAACAGTCACATTTAGAGTGGCGCCAGTTGTGGGTTCTGACTTTGTACACCAGCCTTGGCTAAATGTGTCAGCACCTTGTGCTAGCTGCAGCTTATCTCCCTGCGCTTGGTGCCAGATGCCTTCAGGAACATGGCACCGTATCCCAGAGGTTGGCTGGCATCCCTGCTTCCTGTTATCAGAGAAGGTTTGGTCTAACGGTGATACACAAGCTCCGCATGGGAGGCATCCTTATGCTCCCCCCATACATAGACTGCCATCCGGAAATACCAGTTGTTACCATAGAAAAGAAGAATATATACTGTATATATACAGTATATGTGCCAGTCCATATACCCAGTTACCCACCCAGGTATTGTGGTGTTGTGTTCCACATGAGCTGCAGAACTGTGGCCCCTATACCTCTGAGCCTTACTGACATCTGCTTCCTTTATCACTGCAGGCTGGTACCGAGCAGAACCAGATGGTCAAGTCTCCAGAATCTGGAGGAAGCCAGAGCTTTGTTCAGGAGCATTTCCAGGCTCAGTACAGGTACGGACGGACCAGAGGTATCAGCTTGTATTTGGGTTTTTGCAGGGAAACAGAACACAGGACATTGTTGCGTGTACAAGTTATGACACAGAACACGCAGACAATTGTGAAACACACAGAACATGTTTGTATGAACATATGCACCTTGTTCAGTACTTGTTCAGCCTCCACTGCAAGGCCTATAAGAAAATTATAGGGGGAACATCAGAATTAGGGGACAATGATTCACACAAAACACACTGTTTCCCTCCCAGTGAGTTGCTGGTTTACTTTTCAACCCCAGAGCTTTAAAGTGAAGGGGAGCATCTGCCCACAGAGCTACAAAACACTCCAAATTCCCCCATTTACCATTAAACAGACTTTAGCTGTGTTCCCAGACTCACAGCTTCAGGGCCAATCAGTGGGTATCTGAGGAATGTGCCAGTCCCTTATCTGTGGATTCCTGAGTGCTGACTCCAGCCTCTCACACCTCCCAGAGATAATCAGACACGTCCACCTATAGCTAATGCTACCCAGAAGCCTCAGTTGGCTCAACATCAGCTATTTATAGTGCCAGTCTGGGTTTGGGCAAGGGAATATGAGTCAATTTGTGGCTTTATATGTAATATTATCTAATATCTCTATCATGGGCCTGTTTTTATTAGAGATGCATTAAGGGCAATGGCTATGAACTCAGATGACACTTCTGTTCATGCAGAGGAGGAGACTGGAATGCAGAATATATCTATTTGTCTGCACTTAAACAAACATGGCAGGCACCTATGACGGGCTTAGCCATGGCTCAATTCTTAACTCTGCCCATTGGATTAGTTCTTGACATGGCTGAACTGTTCTAGTTAACCCAGAAAGCAGTGCTCAACAGACTCTTCTACTCACACGAACAGCAACTGCAAAAATGCTGATATGCTATATAGTGTATGTGAGTGATTCTGTTTAGGTATAAAGTGTTATCTGTTTTATTTCAGGTCATCCCTCACCTGCCCTCATTGCCACAGACAGAGCGACACATTTGACCCCTTCCAATGTGTTTCTTTGCCCCTCCCACTGCGCCAAACCAGGTACAGAACTCCACATGTGTCAGCCACTGATATGTGTATTAGAGATATTGATATTGTCAGCAAATGCCATGTTATATTGCCCTACTATCTCCATCTTGTCTTACTGTCTCTATCTCACCCTACTGTCTCCATCTAGCCCTATTGCCCCATCTTGCCCTATTTTGCATTACTGTCTTCATTTTGTGTTGCTGTCTTTATCTTGCTCTACTGTCTTCATTTTGTGTTGCTGTCTTAATCTTGCCCTACTGTCTCCATTTTGCCTTACTGTCTTCATTTTGCGTTGCTGTCTTTATCTTGCCCTACTGTCTTCATCTTGTCCTACTGTCTCTATCTTGCTATCTCCATTATACCCTACCATCCTGGTGACAGTGTTTGTAACAGGATTTTATTGATGGGTAACATAGACTATTTGTTCTGTGGTGGTACAAAATTAACTTTCTCCCATTCTCCTTGCCAGGGCCCTCAACCTCACATTAGTCTTCCAAACTAAGCAGCAACGGTTTCTCCGTGTTGGGCTGGCGGTGCCTCTACTGGGTACTGTGGCCTCCCTACGGAAGATGGTTGCAGATGAAGGAAATATGGCACCAGACCAGGTAACATTTAAATCGCTACATGTTCTGTTTTCAATGAAAATGGCTTCTGGTTGCTGGACTAAGCATCCCAGCCAAGGCCATATGGTAATATGGGTTTTATTGCATCAGTTTGTTACTGCAGTTATATGAAAGTATTTGTCTGTGTATGGGAGTTAGCTGGTTGCTTGGCATGTAACTGTATCTAAACAGAATGGAAACTCTGGGGGCACTGTCCCTCCAAATTCTTATGAGTATGTGCTTCCCAAGGTGATCCTGGTGGAGTTGTACTCAAGTGGCTTCCAGAGATCTTTCTCAGATGATGAGGATCTGAACACCATTGCAGATGGAGACCCAGTCTATGCGTTCCAAGCCCCTGTGCCCATACCCAAAGCAGGTGGCTCCTGTCATTCCACAGGTAGGTGTCAAATAATGAGGGCCAGAGCTTAGTTGTGGTTGGTAAGGCAACAAGGATTGATTAAGGGCAATAAACTAGAGTAAATGAAGGGCCAATAATCAATTTGAGTGAAACTAATGGGACCATCTCAGATTATATGAGGGTTTACTTTTTCCTTTAGGATATCCACGCAGCCTCCCTTCCTCTCCTCGCTACCCTGACCCAGAAGCGCAGAAGTTCATTGGGGCTGGCTCCAAATCTTCTGAGTTCCTAGCTGATCCAGACAAGATCCTGTTCCTCCTGTGTAACACTGAGGGATCCGGAAAGCAGGCCACCAGGTAAGAACAGAGGAATTCCTTCAGTAGTAACTGATAAGAGTTTTTGCTTCTGGCAGGGTGACATTTTATCACTTTTATTTTGGGGCAGGTTTGGCCCCCCTCTGCTGGTTAGAGAAGATAACACAATGTCCTGGGATCAATTGCAACAATGTATCCTTGGAAAGCTTCGCTACCTTTTACAGAATGAGTCCCACCTCCAGGTGAGTATCTGCATTACTCAGGAGACAATAGCGCAATATATAGACAACTGGACATTATTGGCGACAGTTGGACATAAAGGCAGTACTAGTAGAGCTGGCAAGACTTAAGGTGGCCATAGACACACAGATCCAATCGCACGAATCAAGGATTCGTACGATTTTCGGATAGTGTGTGGCGTGAGCCGACATCTTTCGTCCGGCGGAGATCAGTCGTTTGGTCGATCGGTCAGGTTTGCTTTTGACCCGACCGGTCCCGCCGGAGCCCATGGCCATACGGCCGAACAATCAGATTACCCCCGATATAGCCATGCCTCTTAATGGCATATCGGGGAAAGATCCGCTCGTTTGGCAACATCGCCAAACGAGCGGATCTTCGCATCTATGGCCACCTAAGGCAAAATAGTGACCATAGGATGAGATGGAGACTGTAGGGCAAGATGGAGGCAGTAGGGCAAGATCGCAGCAGTACAGCAAATATGGACTGTAGGACAGGGTGGTGACAGTAGGCCAAATGGCTGCAGTAGGCTAAGATGTTAGAGTATATTTTAGATGTTGTTACCCTCTGTTTGCTGTGTTTTGTTAACAATATGGCACTTTGCACTTTAGTATGTATTGTTTATGATATATGCCCAATTTACAATATATATGGATATTGTTAGTGTTTCCCAGTAGGAAATTAGTATGTATTTTCATATTATAAGCACAATGCAGCTGTGTTTTGGAAAAATGATGGCACTACATTTTATTTATCATATATCTATTATGCATTGTTTAATGCATTACACTGTCATTGTTTTTGTATTTAAGCACTATTGCAGAATTTTTTAATGCACTAGTATATTGTTATTGAGTTTTGAAATGATCAGGGTACATTTCACTACAGGTTGTACTTGAATAACTTTGTATGTGACAAATAAAGAATCTAATCTAGACCAAGACTGCAATAGTAGGACACACTAGCAACAGGAACATTATAAATAATTCCCCACCAAAAATACATTACTTTAGTTGATGACGTACAACTCCCAGCACCCACTGGCTTCATTTTGTAGGGAAAGGCATTTTGCAACCAATCATAATTCAGAACCATGAGACCTTTCATTGTTATTTAACTCTTTCCTTGCTGTATTCATTTAGCAGAATGGAACAGCACTCTTCCATGTCAGGGTCGTCGGGGGTCCTTCAAGTGGAAGTTACCTGAGCCCTAAAGAACCCCGACCTCTCCAGCACCCTGCAATTGACAGGTGAGTTAACACAGTTGCAATTCTACATCTGATATTAGTTTTATGTGATGATTTAATTTAATGTAATTAGCAGCACTTACATTCATATGAAAACATTTGGGAACCTCTCTTAATTCTTTGGAGTTTTGTTTATAATTGGCTGAGCTTTCAAAGTAGCAATTTCCTTTTAATATATAACATGCCTTATGGAAACAGTAGTATTTCAGCAGTGACATAAAGTTTATTGGATTAACAGAAAATATGCCATATGCATCATATGCAACAAAATTAGACAGGTGCATAAATTTGTACACCCAACAGAGATATTACATCAATACTTAGTTGAGCCTCCTTTTGCAAATGTAACAGCCTCTAGACGCCTCCTATAGCCTTTGATGAGTGTGTGGTTTCTCGATGGCGGTATTTTTGACCATCTGTACAAAATCTCTCCAGTTCAGTCAAATTTGATGGCTGCCGAGCATGGACAGCCTGCTTCAAATCATCCCATAGATTTCTGATGATATTCAAGTCGGGGGACTGTGACAGCCATTCCAGAATATTGTACTTCTCCCTCTGCACAAATGCCTTTGTAGATTTCGAAGTGTGTTTAGGCTCATTGTCTTGTTGGAATATCCAAATTTGTGACTGATGCTTGAACATTACCCTGAAGAATTTGTTGTTATTGGGTTGAATTCATCCGACCCTCGACTTTAACAAGGGCCCCAGTCCGTGAACTAACAACAGAAGCATAAAAAAGTCCCTTGGTAGCCCCTGTGTGGACTGGCAGCCTACAGGAGGTTCTACTTGCCACTATACTTAGTTTTTATGCAATTAAAACTCGCCTCCAAGCCTGAAATCCAAAAATAAGCCCCTGCTTTGAGGTCACTGAGAGCAACATCCAATTGGTTGGAGAGTAACATGTTGCTCACAAGCTATTGGTTGGGGATCACTGCCCTAAACCATGATACTGAACAATCTTTGTTTTCAGATCTTTTGAGAGTTGCTTTGAGGATCCCATGCTGTCACTCTTCAGAGGAGAGTCAAACAGAAGCACAACTTGCAATTGGCCAACTTAAATACCTTTTCCCATTATTGAAAGCACCTCCCTATGAAGTTCAAGGCTTAACAAGCTAATCCAACCAATTTGGTGTTGCCAAATTTTTGCACAGCCAGTTTTTCACATTTGATTTAATTTCATACAAGTGAATACTGCTTCACTAAAAAAGTTTGTTCAGAAAACACCCCAGTACGCAGATGTTCCTGGGAAATGAAAGACATACCACTGTTATCGTTTGCTAAGCGGCTATTTCTGGTACTTCAACCCCTATTACATAACACTGGTGCTAACATATCTTTCTGACTCTTGTAGAGCTTTGCAGCTTAGCGGAGCAGGAGGGCCACCCCATGTCAAACTTGCAATAGAATGGGACCCAAAGACCAAAGAACGGTGAGTCTGCAGGACTGTACTATACACAAGAACAAACAAAAAACGTGTAGGATGAAATAAAATTGTAAGTGTGAAGAGCGAGTATTGAAATTAATCACTTTGATGGTACACGTGTGAATAAACTGGTGGCAGAGAAAACTACTCGGGGTGGCAATCGGATCGCTTCAGCTTTTCTAAGTTTCCTCGTGAGGCAACTTCGGGCGACTTTGGGAAATAAAGTGTTCCAAGTGCCATCCCTTCGGCGATTCACATTCTAGCTGGTGGGAAGGCATTTATATGAATTTAGTCGCCCAAAGAAGAGGTGATTTGTCGCTGGGCGACTTATCTCCCCCAGTAGCCTTGTCTGCCCTCACCCTAAGGTTTGTTTGGTGTTTACTCATTAATTGATTTGATTATGATGCAGTGAAGTGTGTGGTTGAGTTGATGACACAGAGAGACCATCACAGTTCTTTGTTTGGGTATGAGGGTTTAACAGTGCCTGTGCCTTCCAGGCTGTTTGGGAACATTCAGGAGGAGGTGGTGCATGATGATGAGTCAGTGAAGATACAGCAGTTGGAGCACCAGCAGCAGAGTTGCACCTTGGATGAGTGCTTTCAGCTCTACACTAAGGAGGAACAGGTATGTCCCTTACTACAGGTATCAATGCACCTTCAGAGAAAACTCAGTACAGTATGTGCCCCTAAATCTCCTCTAGTGCTGAGCTTATTTATTTTCATTTTTACTTACCTGGATTTAATAATGAAGCTAGAAATTACACCCTTACATAAAGTCATAGTCCATGTAACACTCATTTTCCCTTTGTGGCCAATGTGATTGACCATGGCTGCCATCAAGTATGCTCTCTGCACTGCTTGTTACAATACAGTCATGGTGCCCTGCATATTACTGTTGAGCTTGGCAAAGTGAGAGTCACCTGTCCAGTATAGACTGGAAGTGTAAAGGTGACTGGTACAGGACAATGTGGCTTCTAGCAGGGCCTTTTTATAAAGCCAATCAACTTAGGTGCCAATAAGGGGAACATAGTAGTTGCAGGTTATCTTCATCAGCAGAACTGTTGGCTGGAGGTAGGTTACAGACCCAGGACTACTGGTAGGTGCAGTTAAAGGCCTGAGGCCTTCGTAACATTACACAAAAGATAATATATTTTTCATATCCAAAAGATATTTTTTCAGAACCAGCCAGATTGATAGTTCACAGTGCTAGCCATAAAGAATGACAGTAGTAAAGAAAGAGTAATAAATACAACTCACTACACTGGTGCCAAGTGGCTCAGACGCCAGCAGAGAATTCCCCTTGTGCTGCTACTGATCCATCGTAGGAACCAGCAATGACAGTAACACCAAAAAAATTAAAGTGTAATGAAGTAATGAAAATGTAAGGTACTGTTGTCCTGAACTGGTAAAACTGGTGTGTTTGCTTTAAAAAACTACTATAGTTTAAATAAAAAAGCTGCTGTGTAGCCATGAGGGCCTCCATTAACAGATAAGCTCTGAAGAATCCTGTTGTATGCTACAGAATTTATCTGTTGTCTGCTGTGTATCCTGTGCCCTTTCTCCTTTTTCAGAAGATTGACTTTTACTGTTTCTTTAATATTGAGCCTTTATGTGAATATGATCCAGACACCTGATAGGGGTGACACATGGGGGCCCATTTACTTAGCTTGAGTAAAGGAATAGAAGAAAAAAATACTTCGAATTTCGAATGGTCGAATATGGCTACTTCGACCATCGAATAGGATTAACCCTCGATATTCGACCCTAGGTAAATCTGCCCCATGTGAGAGAGTAGATATATACACACACACACACACACACACACTTATATTTAAATTCCGAGAAAAGGGGTTTCCAGAAACAGTCATTAATGAGGCTAGAGGTAGAACTAATAATGTAAAAACTAGAAAGAAAGCTAAGAGGAGGATTCCTTTTGTCACAGACAGTATCAATCAATAAGTAATACGCTACCATCTCAGATTTTTGGTGTTATTCAAAAATGGGGGAGATAGAGAACTCCGTTTGAAACAGAGGGAAGTGTGGTGGATCCACAAACTTGGTTCCCTACAGCCTAAACGACTAAATAGAGATTATGACCTATATCTTTTCTTATGAGTTTTTGATAAGAGGATCTGCAGAATCTGATGTCATTGGGGATCCAGTCTAACATATAATGCTTTTATAAACTATGCCTGTTAAGGATAGTAAAAATTTCTATATTGGAGACAAGGGCAAGATGTATGAAGTATAATGCGAACAGTGACCTGTATAGATTATAACTATGCATGTAACTCTGATGTCATTTCCTGAAGATTTTCCTTTAAAACCATGTGAGCTTGCACACCTGTACACTATGTGATTTTCTTGGCTTGATAAAGGGCACGAAATGTAGCCTGATGTTTTATATTTAATACACGGAAAGTGCTGCCTTATTTGTGTTCTTCTATATATATTTATAAATATATATATACAGTATATATATATATATATATATATATATATATATATATATATATATATAGTAACACTGTTGTAAGGAGCAGAATATTAATAAGCTATGGTAATGTAAACCATTTCTGTCCCAGTTGGCCCCCGATGACGCCTGGAGATGCCCTTACTGCAAGGTCCTACAACAAGGCACAGTGAAACTGAGCCTTTGGACTCTACCAGATATTCTCATAATCCATCTCAAGAGGTTCCGGCAGGTGGGCGGGCGCAGAAACAAACTGTCCACTTTGATCAGATTCCCCCTCACTGGGTTGGACATGACTCCACACGTGGTCATGAGAAGCCAGGGAAGCAAGGGGATGCTGGGGCAGTGGACATCATGGAAACAAACTCATGCCTTTATGGAGAATGGGCAGCTGGATGTCCATTATGACTTGTATGCTGTATGCAACCATCATGGCAGCCTGCAGGGAGGTCACTACACAGGTGAGATCCATCCGCAACATGTCACTTGCTTTAACCCCTGGGCACCCTAAGCCATAAATCCCACAGCAATTCTTTCTGCACAGGAACAGACCAGAGTGCATACTAATAACTCCTTTGTATTTCCAGCGTACTGCAGGAACTCTCTGGACGCCCGTTGGTACAGCTATGATGACAGCAATGTTGAACATGTCCAGGAGAACGATGTCTGTACCCGAGGTGCCTACCTACTGTTCTATCAGAAGAGGACCACTATACCAATTTGGTCAGCTAGCAGCTCTCTCAGAGGTAGATATCTAGTCCATGACATATTGTGTTACCACCAGTATAAGTCTAGTTCAGGCACTAATTATTTCTAAGACACAAAGATGGTGGCCAGGAGGAGAAATGAGACTAGAACAACTTTGATCTCCTACTAAAACATGTGTGCATGATCAAACTGGGGTACTAATAGGAACGTATATGTGTCTTTTTCTTCCATATTATGTCTCATTTTAGGTTCTACAAGCTCCTCCGTGTCAGATCATTGGATCTTAAGACTGAATGGCAGCAGAAGAGAAAGTCTTGCCTCACGGGCCACCACTACCAACTGCTTCAACCGTATTCAGCCTCCAGACTCCCCAGTCTTCCTTGAGAAAGAGGAGCACCCTGAAAAAAGTGAGTGGCTATCCACAGTATTAGTGCAATAAAGTTCATAATTTTCCATAGTGATTACCAAATATGTTGTATTTTTTGGGGCCTGTTTTTATTAAAATAATGATGTCACTTCAAAAAGTCTCTGGAGCCCTTGTCCAGTCTGGGGTCCACAATTAAAGCCCTGGGAGGCTCATCTCTAAAATTATTGGATATCAATCTTTTTTTTTTTACCTTTAGGAGCCAGTGGAACTAAATCATTTGCAAGAGGTGTAAAAGGAAGGAGCGCTAGTATGAAGCTGCCCTCTGCTTCAAAACTCAAGCTGAGTATCAGCAAGGCAATGCCCTTACGGTGGTCCTTTGGATCCAAGGCTAAAGAAAAGCATGAGACTGGTGAGCTGGTAGAGTACTTGGAATCTGGCCGCAGACCCAAATATACCAATGAGTCCATTGTGCCAGTGATGGCTGGAGTTACAAAAACTGAAAAGGGCATTCAAGGACAACAATCAAAAGCAAACCTTTCAAAAACACAAGTGGTCAATGGGGCGGCAGATTCCAGTTCTTCAGCAGGACTCTCCAAACCAACACCAACATTTGCAAGGTTGGATTCACAGAAGGGGAAGCCAAAAGAGAAGCATAATTTCCAAGAAAGCACTTTGAATGCTGTCCAAATGGAAAAAGGGGTAGAATCAGCAATGCTGAAACACAGAGAGATACGGTCAGCTGGGGGTTGTGCATCGGGCATGAGCTCACCAGATCCAGACAGTGGTTTGAAAGGGACAGTATTATTAACCAAGAAGGGAGAGAGCAACCAAAGGAACCTTATTAAAAATAGCAACAATGTTCGGCCCAAACCTTCTGAAGCTGAAGGACAGCAGGACAGCAAATCAACAAATGTAAAACCCAGCCTAGTTAATAAGGAGATCAGGAGGCAATGTGGCACAGATAACGCAAGTGGGTTGAGCCTTTCTAATGGAATGCCCAGGACTTCCTTAGGCAATGGCATGCTGGGTGATGGCAGGACTAGTGGTACAATGGCACGTCAGCACAAAGAGGACCTCACTAAAATCAAACTCCAGCAGGACATCAGACAAGCCCACAGCTCATCTAATGTCCATACCAAGACAGACTTCAATCTAAAGAGGTCGGTTTCTTTGTACAGGAACGGCAGTGCCTCCCAGCAGCCTCCAAGGCAAGTGGCCACTGAAAAAAACTCTACTGGGTCCCTGCAAAGACGAAAATACAGTACGTCATCCACGGGCAGGAAGAAATCTGTTCCTGAATCCAGCTTCTAAACTTGCAGAGATTATGGGGCAAATTCACTAAGGTGCGAAGCGCCGAACGCTAGCGTTTTTTCGCTAGTGTTCGGCATTTTCGCTACTGCGCAAATTCACTAACGAACGCTGGCGTAGTTTCGCTAGTGTTACTTCGCAACCTTACGCCAGGCGAATTTTCGCTAGCGACGAAACTACGCAAATTCACTAACTTGCGCAGTGTAGCGAACGCTACCTTTTACGCTAGACTTCCTTCGCCACCTCAGTCCTGGCGAAGCGCAATAGAGTAGATAGGGATTGTTTCAAAAAAAGTCAAAATTTTTTCTAAGTCCCAAAAAACGCTGGCGTGTTTTCTACATGATGGCTGATAGGCTGAAAAAGATCGAAATTTTTTTGGGGCTCCCCTTCCTCCCCCCTACTTTTCCTGACTCATGGCAACTTACCTAGACAGTGGGCACATGTGTAGGGCAAAATAAAATTTTTATTTGCAGATTTGAAGGTTTTCTAGGCATTTGTAGTGCAGATACGTGTTCCACCATTGAAATTTGAATTTCGCGCCGTATGCAAATTAGCCTTCGCTAGCGCAACTTCGCTTTATATAGCGAATCAACGCTAGCGCAACTTCGCAAACTTACGCTACCCCTGTGCGCAACTTCGCATTTTAGTGAATTTGCGGAGCGCTGGCGAAAATTCGCCTGGCGAAGTGCGGAGAAGTGTGGCGAAGAGCAGCGAAGTTGCCCCTTTGGGTCTGTGTATTTTTTTCCAAACTGAAAATAAGCTTGGGCCTGGCTGAACATTTTGTCTTCTGATTCGATGTTGGTACTTGGTCCTCCCTTAAAACCAGAACTAGGAATGTGTTACATTTTTTGGCAAGAAAGGGACACATCAAAAAAGTTACATTTGTTATATTTATATCTCTAGAATATTATGTGAAGTCTCTGCACTCACCTTGCATTAAGTGCATTGTATTGCTGTTATATCTGGGTGCTCTTCACCCCTCAATTAGTGATACCACAATACAGTCCCAAACACAGAGGCAGAAGAAATGTGTGTGCTTTATTCTATATAAGAGTCAGTTCTTTATAAATACAGAGGAAAGGGACTGTCCCCAGACAAACTCATAGATAGTAGTAGAAACAAGAAGGGACTGTCCCCAGACAAACTCATAGATAGTAGTAGAAACAAGAACTGGACTGTTTGTAATGTTTGTGGAATGTATATTTGCAGGGGTGGACATATACGTCTGCCCAGGGGCCCCCACTCACTCAGACAATCCATTTATTCTTGGGGCCCTTGCATTGTTTCTGCATGGGGGCCATATGCTGAGGGAGTCCACCCCTGAGTTATTTCCTCTAACATTGCACTTCTGCCATGGGTCTACATCAGGGGTCCCCAATTTTTTTTTTTTACGAGGGAGCCACAATCAAAAAAAAATAATTTTAATCATACGATTCGAATGCGCTATTACTTCGATTCGTACCTATTCGATCGAAAACTGACCTATTCTGCCAAAAAAACCTTCAATTCAATTTCGGTTGGTCTTTTTGAATTAGAATTTCGAAGTTTTTCAAATTTGAAATTGATAAATCTGTCCCCTAATATACCATGATGATTTATGACCTCACTCATGGGTTTCCCAAGAGGAACGTATAAACTTGATGAAAGCAGATACCTATATAATATGAAACGTTGCACCAAAGAGAGAGTATTAAGCCTCATACCTACAGATTCTCTATCTGCCCACTGTACAATCATTACAAGAACCTCCCCCCTTTCCCATTTGCCTAAATGATTCTGTATCTGAAATGTTCTCTTATTAACATATTTGTAAATAAATCCCGGCAAAGGAGGGATTAAAACAAAAAACAAAACTGAACTCTGGAACTGAATGAAGGCTTGCAGGTGGATATGTGATCATACTCACTACAGCTATATGACTGCAACACTTTTTTAGTGCCCTAATGAGAAGCTCAAATGTTTTCCTAGAGAAAGTATTTATTATTATAAATCGCACAGGTACCTGAAAAGGGGCTGCTATTTTGATAAGAAAATGTGAGCTCTGTTTCTTAGATGAAGTTCTATGCAATAATACATTTTATTGATTCTTTCCTGTTTTTCCTAATAGAATGAAGTTAATGTGTTTTTTTTAAATAAAGTGTTTTTCTATTTCTGGGTGTTTTGCTCTCTGATTTCCTACTTGAATATAAAAACAATTATAATCCACTAATCTCTAAACATAATAATAATAATATGTATTATTATTATTATTAGTGATGGGTGAATCTGTGCCATTCGCGAAACACATTGAAGTCAATGGGCGGCAAAATAATTTTGATGCGTGTCAATTTTGACGCGAGCAACTATTTTTGTACACACGACAATTTGGTCCAAATCCATTAAAGTCAATGGACATCCGAATAATTTTGATGCGCAGCAATTTTTCTGTCATTTAGATTTCTGAAATGACAGAGCTGCAGAATAAAACACTAAATAACTTAAAAAACACAAATAATAAAAAATGCAAATGAATTGCCAATTGTCTCAGAATGTAACTCTGTTCATCATACTAAAAGTTAATTTAAAGGTGAACAGACCCTTTAACTCTTCAGTGTCCTGCAACACAATACCTATTAGTATAATGGTTTTATCATATATTTATTGACTTCTTCTTTATCAACAATAAAGATCCATCAGTATTTAAGTGGGATATTTTTGAATAAATTCATTATGCGCTGGTGATGCAGAAAGTAGGGCGTCACTAGAACTTATTTCAAAACCCAATGTCCTGCTTTTATTTTCAGACCACTAGTGATGGGCGAATTTATTTGGCAGGCGCGAATTTGCGGCAAATTCCTGTGATTTGCCGCCAGCGAATAAATTCGCGAAACTGCAGTGGAAATTCAAATTCGAATTTGCACTGGCGTAAAAAAACGGACGGAAATTTTTCACAGTTTCACTAATTTTTCGGCAAAGCGAAACGCCCCAAATTAGCCCATCACTACAGACCACACCTGGCCGACTCCTGTTCATATAACACCAATTAAGACTATCACTGCCACATAAAGTTCCCCCAGAAGTTGTTAGGTATATGCAAAAATGTTCCACCCCCTTTTATATGTCAACATAATATTACTGAAGGGGTACCATTGTTCTGATTATCCTCAGGACTACTATCCTCAGGGGAAGGCAGATCGGGGAGATTATTTGCCGCGAAGAAGAGGAGATTTATCGCCTGGCGACTAATCTTCCCGAATCTGCCCATGTGGCCAGACCCTAAAGGTTTCAGTATCTCTGTAGTAGTAATGATCAAAGCCTTTCAAGTTTTCATAGTAGTTTTCTATCTTGGATTTTGTTAGGAGTGTCTGTGACCAGGGCTGGTCCTATCAAATGTGGGGCCCAATTGGGACCATGTTGGCGGGGCCCCTAGACAAAGTGTTGCTGGCTACTGACACAGCAAGTATTTAGGAAAATAAGGGCATACAGGCACAAAATAGAAAGGAAAGGGGCAGTGCGGGGCCCCCAGAGGTGCGGGGCCCAATTGGGCCCAATTGGTCCAATTGGCCTAAGGCCGGCCCTGTCTGTGACACACAAATGCTCAGTGGGCTCTGAGCAGCTGTTGAAAAGCTAAACTTAGGGGTCGTTGCAAATCAGAAAACGCACATGCGGCATATCAGAGGGGAGGGTGACACAGATCTAGTTTGGGCCCTGCTGCTGCTTCAGGCTGCTTATTAAATTCGGATGCTAGTTGCACTGGGTTCTGTGCTGCCATGTAGTAATTATCTGTATTAATTACTAATCAGCCTTATATTGTGACATTTCTATTCTATGTGTACTGTATATTGTGAGTGGGTCCCTAAGATCAGTAAGTGACAGTAGCACAGAGCATGTGCAATGAATCAGCATAAAAGGAGATGGGGAGCTACTGGGGCATGTTTGGAGACACAGATCTTTCCTGCTAAAGGGCTGTAGTTGCCTTGGGCTGGTACAGAAGCCCAAAATATAATATACAATATTTCTAGCTACTTCTTTAGTTAAGCTTTAGTTCTCTTTAACCACAGTTACACAGAAATTATGGTATTGTGCACTCTGCAATTGTAGTTGTACGTGACCCCTAATACATGTAATACAATTCCTTTTCAAAATGATCTGATATAGGGCTACAGTCAGGTTGAAAGTGGCATGGTACATTTTTCTGCCATTTATTCCTTCTACATGGGAGAATTTTCCAGAAAAAGTATTTTGGAAAGGGGTCTGCTTACTAAGAATCCCAGAGGAAGAGGAAGAGGAAGAGGAAATAAGCAGTCGTATTAACTTTCGTTTATCTTGTTTTTATTTAAAAAAAAGAAAATAAACCATTTTGAGGAGCGGAGCCTCAGGAGAAGCAATGTCAGACCAGTTGATTGATTACAGAGAGACTCACTGATACAATAGATTTATCTGCAGGATATTGAGATACGAGAGAGACAGAGAGACAGCCTAGGGACGGCCTGTTAAGAGATCCACTGGCAGTTGGAATGGTCTTACACAAACACACAAATCACAGGGATCCATTTCCTAGTTGTGCATAATAATATTCAGCTGTATAAAAGTTCTGGTCTGTTACTGTGTTTGCCGACTTGCATATGTCAGTGATGCTGTACAAAAATAAAAGGACTTTATGCTGATATCCCTCTCTGTGTGCCGCCATCTTTAGGGGTGGGAGGTGCACTGGGTATGGAGGGGTGTAGCAAAGTGTGCTCAGATTACACAAGTTACAAGGCTTGACTATTGACAGTTCATTGGTAGATAAAACCTATGGCCCAAATTATTGGTATATATTGATTTTGATGAATTTCTTCCCCTCTCCCCATTGATCTCATGCTAACAATTAACAATGAAACTTTAAAACCACATTGACAAGAAAGAGGAATTGGGAAATGGCAAATATATTGAATTTAAGCCTAGACTTCGACTCCTCCAGTTTTTGTTTTATTTTCAGAGGTGCCAAATTGAATCTGGTATTATAATGTGTCTCGTTCTTACTATTCTGATAAAACCCTATCTCTATACTGTATATGTATCAAATTATTATTGATTATTGCACCTCGAGGTGCGGAGTGCAGCATTGGTGGGCACACAGAAGCAGGTCCGGACTGAGAATTAAAATAGGCCCTGGCATTTCAGGTAAACATGTCCCAAACAGCCCCCAACAGCCCACTAAATACTGACTTTCTATGGCACCTTATAGCAGCCCCTCTGGCATTTGCCAGAACCCACAGATTGCCAGTCAGGGCCTGCACGGAAGCCCTGTCCTTGCTGCCTGCCATAGGGCATATGGTAAGTACAGGGTGAAAGGTGGACTAGTCTGCGGGTGCTCCTTAACTTGCATGTCTGAAAAAAGGTCAAGTTAGAGGGCAGGACATCTCAACATGAATACAGTGCTGTTGAGCATCAGGAGCACTGTATTCATGGGGTAAATGTAGGTGTCTGTGTACAGAAACAGAGAAAGCAAAAACCTGTGGTACATGGTACAAATGAATGGGTCTGGGCAAACACTTGTAGATAAGAAGAATACTTTATATAAACAATTTACTTTCATATTGGTAAGTAAGCCTACCACACAAAACATTACAAGTCAATGGATAACATTATATTCAGTAAGATGCCGGTGAATATTCCAATTTACCCTCATGGAATCCAACGTGGCCTTGAAAATAATTTTTTTTTTCATTCAAAATTTGGGGCAAACGGGTAAAAAATATATTCCCAGCTGGCGGAATCATTTGTGCATGAACAGCAGGCAGCTATTTGTCCATAGCGCCAGCAATACCGTAACATAAGCGACGGTCTAACAATGGCAGATGGACGACAGTCATGTTCAATTGTATGACTGATGACAGATTTAATAAAGCTAATATTTACATCACTGCAGGAAAATACTCTTCTCTTCAGTGTATATATTGTATTTCCTTTTTTACAGTTTTACTGTACATTAGACTCTTGTATATTTGCATTAACCAATACCTATGTACATATGCCTCACACTTTGCACTAACCACTTGTTTGTAACACTCAGTCACGCACTCACTCCTACACAAGCAAATAAGCAAAGTCTTCATCTGATATACAGCCATTTATATTTATATATATTTATATATATATAGAATCTCATGTAAAAAATAAATATTTAAGGGACCCCAACCTTCACACACAGACAGACAAAAATAATTTTACTTGGGGAAGCTAAACAAATGTTGGGGTGTAAATGGAATGGTATTACATCTATGCTAAGCCATGTGTTGAACAACGAATTGCACTGATAGTAACATCTGCACTGAAATACCCCAGGGGACAGAGACCTCTCTCTACATCACTGTTATATGAAGCTCATATCTTTATATTATATTTAAGACTTTCTCTGTAGGGTACAATCAGAGCTGTAGCACTTCCACTCCTTGTGCCAAAAACTGCCTGTCCTTCCGCTATAACCACCCTATAGTCCCACCTACTGTTTGAACCCCTTGTTGGATGTAATTGGAGTATTCTAGTCCAGCCCACTAGTGGTGTGTGGGTTTGGGAAATTTCCCCGACCCCCACCAAACCCTAACCCGCCCTCCCTTAGTCCAGCTGGCATTCGACGGTGGTGAAGAAGCTTGCAAGGTCAGCCCAAAACAGCCCAACTGCCGGGTTATCGGGCCAGCCCGCACATCACTACAGCCCACTGTTTGAATTTGAGACTTCCTGTTCCTCCCCTGTAAGCTGCAACGGTGTTCTATTCTTGTCCATTGCTTGAGTTCTAGCCACCCCTCCTTGTAAGCTTCCATTGGAGTGTTCTAGTCCCTACTACCACCACTTGAGTTTCAGACTCTGTCCCTCTTGACATTGAGTCTATAAGTCAAGCAGTGGATGGGACTAGGCAGCTTACAGGAGGAGGGTGTCAAGAGCACGATTTAGCGCATCCATTCCCTCTTGCTTGGCTTCCAAGATGGAGGCACCCATGGCAACCATGTGGTTTCCCCACAACTCTGATCACCTGGTGACTAATCTCCACAAATCTGCTCGTGTGGCCAGACCCTAAAACTGTCTTTGTTCCATTATCATCATTTGTTTTGTTGTAGAAGTTAAAATGTGCAGATAATCATTTTAAAATTCTAAGTCCAGGTTGAAATTCAAGTATACCTGAAAAAAAAAACATTTCTCCCTTTATCAAAAAGAATGCATTGTCCAGGAATCGGATATATCTAGCCAACTACAGGAAAAAATATTAATTTTGTAAGCCCAAAGAGGAGATACAGCTAAATAAAAATATTTGGAATTTGAACATGATCAGGAAAAAAATAGCATGGCAGGTAACCATGCACTGTTGCACTGTTTAAAAGTGGGTCTACCCTCCAACATAATGATATAGAAGCACCGTATAACATAACAAAAAAAAAAGACTATAGATGTGATGAGGTTGTGTCCCCTTTGCCATCACTTAAAAGCTTAGAAAGTCATAAATACATACTATTTTATAAATTAAAATATAAAACAACATTTGCATCTGAATATAATTATTTTTGTTTTTTTCATGTCCTTTTATCCACTTGCTGACGGGGGAAGTTGTGCAAAAAAATAATGGTGGCATGGAACCTATGACATAACCAAGGCATACATGCAGGGTTTTCTGTTGATTGCAGCTCTGAGGAGCGGAGAAATTCTACAGATGACTTATATGCCCTTTCCTTCCCCTTGCTGAGAATGGAGTACAGGTTGGGGTTTGAATTCATACATTCTTTCTTTACTGATTCATACTGACAAGTTGCATCTTACAATCATTCTAGCCATAATCAAAATAGTCACGGGTGGAGGGTGACATTTATGTTTGGGGCAGGCTTTCCTTTGGAGGATATATAATGATATATGAATGCAAAGCAGTCTCCTTTTGTGGAAGTTAAATCTGCCTTATCCTACATTATTCTCCAGCTATGAGAGCAGTCAAGCTACTGAGTGGATTTAGAACATGCAGGGCATGCACTGATGTCACAATACTCAGTTTCTTTCTAGAATGTGTGGTCCCATTGGCCTGGAGTATTTTGAGCAGCTCTACCCTGTTTGGTTTGGTTACAAGATAAAATGGTATGACAGCATACTTAGGGAGCCTTATCTTTCCATTGACACCCTCTTGGTGACACACATGCACACACGCACAATGTTGCCTTGCTGTATATAGCAGAAAACTCAAACCTTACACTGGTTCTTTTCATCCATAGCTAGGTCAACTGGTATGCTCCTCCAAGCACTAATGAGGCCTCTAGGCATGATCCTTGCACATAATTTGGCTCTGAGTGCCACATAAAGGCTGTTGCTAACGTGCCAACAATATGAATGTCTGTTTTGGTTTTTCAGGAAGGACCAGCCAACTTTTTCCTCTGATGCTCGGTATTTTGATGATGGCACACCAATAAAGACCAAAGGAAAATGACCTCGCATAAAGCAAAAACCTGACTAGTCAGGGTCAGGCATCTTGATAAAAAGCTTCATATTCTCAAAGTGGAACTAAGGCTAAGCAAAAAGCTTAATTTTTACGAGGTGGAGCTGATAAACAGTGGCCAGGTGGAATACATAGTCATTTTGAGCAAACAAAAATAAAATAGCAGCAGTGACCACTTTTAACATGGCTGAGGATTTTCCTAGATTTATGTACACAGATGGACACATTACTACCTGCGTCAATAACCCATTGAGTTCTGGGGAAACATATTATATTTTTTGTTCCTCATTCTAATCGATTTGTGGCCCAGACTTCATTTGAGAGGACTGTAGAATGAATCCTCTGAGTGTAGAAAGGACTCCCTTTATTAATTCCAATGGCACCCCATTTCTAGAAGTGGAAATGTGGATATAATACAGAACTTGGCACAGGTTTGGCTGTTGGGTACGGAGAATGACTAACGTCAAAGCGCCGTGCTTTCTGACTCCTCGTCTGATTCAGCTCTGCCCTCCATTGAACGCCTTTCCTGTTCCTGTTTCATGGCATCACGTTTCAAGGCAGTGTCGATCTCGATTAGGATGGACGGAATGTCAAAATGGATGATATCTAGGAGGCAAGAAGGAAGACGAAGAATTAGCAAGCATCTGTCTTGTTGCTGTTTATTGAAAAATGCTTGGCTCAAAGAATCTCCAACAATGCATATGAGGAACCTGGAATGAAGCTGTAAGGAATGTAAGGTTGTGATTGGCTTAGGGTGCTGCCATTTCAGTAGCTCCCCATTTGTTTCTTAATGGGCAGTATGAGGGTGAAAAGCAATGACAGACAGGGCTTTTTCCTAAATCCATACACACAAATACCCCAATATCCAGTATGTTGGCTTCTAGCTCTACTGATTATGTTCACATTATATTTATTCATATATTAAACAGCTGAGCTTCACACTCTTTTCTCTGGCTGCAAGAAAAACACTCGTGAAGTAATATTAATCATCCAATATAGCTGGGGTGCAAGCTTATATCAATCACAGTTCCCTTTCATGGCTCATAGCAACACAATGTCTAAATCTCATAGAATCCTAGATGACTGCTTGCTACCTAAAACTGAATATGTCTCACAGTCAGAAAAACCCCTGTATGTGCAGTTTCCAGCAAAAGAGCATACAAAACTATATTTCGGTGGTACTATACTCCTACACATATCAGCAAACTTAGAAGTAACCTAGACCACTCCCTATGTTTTAAAGGATGTAGTGAACACGGATCATTCCTACACACTTGGTGGACTTGCACAGTAGCTCAGGAATTCTGGAGGATGGTAGCGACTCTGCTCTCCGAGGTACTTCACTGCACATTCAGGCAGCCCCCCATACATTCCTCTAGCTACACATATCCTTACAGAAGCAAGATCACTATTAGCAGCAAACTGGAAACAACCACAAATAGCAGGTCGGCAAACATTGGAGACCAAGGTGAATTGGATCAGAGCAATGGAATCCATCAGAGATAAACTCTTAGACAGGAGCTATGAGGGGGAGCTGGAGCGGTATCCGCGGGCCAAGTACTTGGAGAGTCGCCAATACATAAAAAACTACACAGAAATACGAAAAATACTTGGCTTCCCGACAGAGATACTCAGAAGCCTAAACATTTGGTAATCTTTCTCTTCTCTACCTGTCTCCTCCTACTTTTCCATACCCGTTCCCCCCTACTTTCCTCCAACTATACCCCCCACCCATTAACCCTTGCAGCTATTTGAAGACAAAGCAGATACAAGAAGCCTTAGGTAGAGACTACCTGAAGTTATAATAATAAAAAGGTACATAGAGTTATGTATAAATGAAACATAAGCTGTTTGTATATTGAACTTTATTACAAATTCTAATTTTGAACTTTATTACAAATTCAATTTTTTTTTCTTTTTTCCTTCTCTAAACATTATTGGAAAAAAATAAAACAATAAATATTACAAAAACTGAATATGTCTAAGACCGAACTTCTCATCTTTCCTCCTAAACTCGCCTTCTTAATTCTGTTCACCATTATCCTTAAGACTGCCACTCTACATCCAATCTCTCAAGGTAGGTGCCTAGGTGTCACATTATAACCTACCCTCAACTTCATAGTTCACAGTGAATACCTGACCTGGGCATGCCACTTCCATGATGACGTGTGTCTTGAAACAGTGACCACAGAAGTCACGCATAAAAGCATCTTCCCAAGTGACCAAAGGCTCTACAATAGTCAACCAGATGAGCCACAACATTATCCTTGTTCTCAAGGCCTCTTTAGAACCTCTTTCTAATGGAAGAATTTCAGCAGCATTCTTCTTCTGCAACACACTCCCAGTTTTGGGGCAGGGACTTCATTCCAAATGTGTATCAAAAACCTTACTTATTAATGTACTACTTTCCAGTTGAGATGCAACATCTATTGTGAAGCTTATAGCACTGTGCTCCTGCACTGGTAAAGATGGCAATAACCACGAGTTATATCTATGTCAGCATTCCTATAACAACTATAAAATCAAAGCTAGAACGGTGCAACTAAAATTCTGTACTGCTCGTATCTCCGTTTAATTAGAGTTGGGTATATCCTGAATATTTCAAGCCTACTGTCTTATTAATGGCCATCAAAAGTATGCAGAGCCTTACAGTACATTGTTTAATCTAAACAATTAAACACAATATTTCCTGGGGCTTGAAAATGAGAAGAAAGAATAATTACATCCAGGTGCAAAGGATTAAGTGGTCGATACAAGCACAATTAGCCATAACCTCCTGCATGAAATAGTTATGGTTCTTATATAGCACACACCATCATTCATCTTAGGATTCACGTGGGTTTTTATGTGATATACCCTCAAATTCAACTTCTCAGCAGAGATATTTATTATTTTCAGAAGATAAAAGATGCCCTTTAAGGATTAAAAAAAAATGTGCTTTTGTAAAAAGTTGAAGCGTACACGATTCCACAAAATACGTTTCTTAAACTGAGATACACAGCTACTAGTTATCCACACACCCAAACCATGGAACTAGTTTAGAGTGAATTAGCCAGTTCAACTTTGTAGCATAAATCTGTATATTGAAATGGTTTGACTATGTTCAGAAGACTCACTCATCTTCACTGAAAACTAATGTAAATGCTACTACTTATGATTCCCCCCAAGCAAAATCAGCAACATATTTCCAACCACAATACAACAATGTCGAAACATTCAGAAAACACAGAAAATTCTCAAACAAGTCAGCAACACACAACTAAGAAATGAGCAAGACATGTTTACAACAGACTTCTGTACCAATTAAACACAATTTGAAAGGTGGGGGAAACATCTTTCTAGTCTTACCCAAGTGTTGGTGAGCTGTTATTGCCAAGAGTTAAGCGGCTAAAGCTGTGCATTTTGGCTGTAACCTCATGCGAAGGCTACACAGTAGGAAGAATTAGTGATGGGGTAATACACATAGCTGTCAGGTTTCCTCCCAAGGCGAATAGTGGCACAGGGGGAGCTTAAAAAAATTAAACTGAAATAGGAGTCAACAGTTCATGGTCCTTCCCCTGAAAGTGAACATACTTCAGTAAAAGGTGAGTACAAAAATAGAAATGAGTGTTGCAAGTTGCAGGCGTCCCAAGATAGTTATCTAGTGAATTTGGCCATGACAGCTAAGTGTAGAAGCAGCGGTGGGCAGTCAGGACAGAAAAGAGGGGAGAAAAGAGGCAACAGTGTATCAGTGATGGGCAACCAAAGGCAAGAAGAAGGGCGCAGACAATGATTACAATGCATGCCAGTCTTAATTACACCTGGTGCCTGAAGGTCACACAATGGCATTGTGTTCTAGAGACATAAATTTATGGCACTTGCAGGGATAACAATCTGGCAGCTTCAGTGCCCTGCCCAGTACATTCTTTGGTCAATGGTTGCTCAGCTCTGTCTATAGCAGATGGTTAAGGCAGGTGTGATGTGGTGGGATCTGCAGCTTACCAGGAGATTCCCCCTCACACATAATCCAACACAGCGCCACTCACGTCAAACGGCTGCGAGGAAAAGGGTCAGGAGAACGAGGGGAAACAGAGGGGACACAACAGAAAACAAAAAAAAGCTTAGTACTATCTGTTTGTAGATTTGGCCATTGGGCAAAGTCTGGAGAAATTAGGTGGTTATCTGTTCCCAGTGGACAATAACAACAGTAAGAAGGTGTTTTAGAATTTACTTTTTTACCTGATACAGTCAGTGTTGGACTGGGACACCAGGGGCCCACCTAAAAACCTTGGCCAGGGGCCTACCAATTAATCTTCTTCCTCTGCTCACTTAACCTCTATTCTCCTAGTCTCTTTTCTTTACATACTATACTCTATTTTTTCCATCTATTTTGCCTCTTTGTTCTTATAGAAATATAGAATAGCCATGAAATATTACAAATGTTTAGCAGCATGAGGGCCACTGACACCTGGGCCCACTGGGACTTTTCCTGGTATCCCTGTGGGCCAGTCCGACACTGGATACAGTATATATTGTCTCCTGAATGACCGAGTTCTAGTTGTTGTTGAAAGCTTAGAATTTAGTTCTGGTTGTGCCTGGGACACAAAAGAGTTTGATTTTTATAAAGCAATAACTATAACTCCCAGTGCCTGTCAACAACCTTTGTCAGTGGGTGGTAGAGCTATAGGCTTATAGAAAATGTTTCTAATTGTATCTTGTCTTGCCATCCATAAAGTCTCCATCTTTTCCAACTATCTCAATTTGATTGACTATCTCCATTCTGTCATACTGTCTCCATCTTGCCCTCTTGGCCTATCATTTCTATCTTGACCTATTGATCTTGCCTTACTGTATCCCTTTTGAACTAATGTTTACACCCTGTCCTACCATTTCCATCTTGTCCTACCGTCTCTGTCTTCAATTAGTGTGTTCATTTGCCCTGTCACTATCTTGCCCAACTGCTCCCTTTTGCCTTAAAGGGGTTGTTCACCTTTAAATTATCTTTTAGTATGATGTAGAGAGCGATATTCTGAGACCATTTGTAATTGGTTTTAATCTTTTATTATTTGTGGCTTTTTATTGAATCTCCAGTTTATAATTTCAGCAATATGGTTGCTAGGATCCCAATAATCCTAGCAACCATGCATTGATTTAAACAACAGGCTGGAATATAAATAGGAGGGGGCCTGAAGAGAAATGCAAGTTATAAAAAGTAGCAGTAACAATATATTTCAAATGCTTTCAGAGCATTTGTTGTTTAAATGGGGTCAGTGACCCCCATTTGAAAGCTGGAGAGAGTCAGAAAAAGAAGGCAATTAATTAAAAAAACTATAAAAAATAAACAATGAAGACCAATTGAAAAGTTACTTAGAATTGGCTATTCTATAACATACTAAAAGTTAATTTGAAGATGAACCACCCCTTTAACATCTTTCTATGCTATGTCCGTTATCTCCACAGTTTGAATTGTGTTGCCCAGAGCAGTCTCCCCTATTAACTCATTCAAAGGACATCTCAGTTGCTGAAGTCCGGCATGTTTGAGATGTGGAGAAAAGACTGAAAAAAAATGAATGCTGCACCATTCTTATCAGAGATGCTGTATATCTTACACTGGGAAATCAGATGAAATATTGGAGGAGAAGATACGTACGTACCTGTAGACATACTTTCCCCAGGAGATAGGCCATCTAGAATGCTGTTCTCTGCAGACTGCGGGCTGGAAGCAGACTGACCTGAGGTGGGAGGCTGGGGTGGGGGAAGAGATGGCCTCTGTCGTGGTTTAGGCATGGGACGGGATTTGGTTAAAGTGCTGGTCAGCGGTGGGGGTGATGAGAGATTGGGAGTTGAGGCCAAAGAACCCTGGTAATTCAGTCCATAAGGAGATGGGGTACTGGGAGGTGTTGGGGAAAGACTGACAGGAGACGGCTGACCCGTGGATTGATCGGACACTGTTCCTGTCTGGTTATATGTAATCTTGGGTGGCACTGGAGCTAATTTCTTGGATACTGTTAACAAAACACAGAAGGTGAGTGTGACATCGAGTTCTATTACAGAGGATAAGGAAGAGTGCAATGGATCATGCATAAGCAGTTTTTACATGTAGTAAGCCATTTGAGGGCCAGATTGTAGAAAAATTCTGGTGTTAAACGAGGAACTCAGTTGAGTCCTTGAGCAGACTGGGGGCCATATAAATCCATTGGAACCACACATCTTGCCCTTGAGCCTCCAGTTTGACAACCCTGATCTAATAAACCCTCCAAATGATCATGTTTTTGTTTAATTGCTAAATGCGTGCTGTAACCCAAAAGCAAAGCATGCTAGGAGTTGTCAAACCAAAAGGTTACTTCCGACCAGCAAAGGCCAGTCTGGTTTTGTCTTTCATGAAGGGAAGATTTATTAATCAAGTACTTCTAGTTATTCTGTGTTTCTTTTAAGCAGTTCTAATAAATTTGGAAAGGAAATGTTTTACACTAACATTTGAGGTTTAGTTACACTGTAGCAGCAATCAACTAAAGCAGACCAAACAAAGCAAGTACTTTTAAGGGTACATATAGAGATTTTTCAAATCAACCCCTTTGTGTGAGCCATAATAAATAACATTAACATTTGGGCTATGATGTATTATGTTTAACATTGAATGAGCTCCCTAGATACCCTCTCCAGGTCCTGTTCCTGTTACACGTAAGTGGTGGCATGTCCTTACACTCATGTCTTAAGCACATGTGAAGCCAATCACACCTCAGCCTTCACCCAGGAAAAGATATAAGGAATTCCCCTGCCAGTCCCACCCAGAAGATGAAGAGTATTCAATCCAAAGTATTACGTGCAACCACCTTGAACAACCTATGAAATCATCCAGTAGAAGCAAAGTGTGGTGCTTATGAGGTTTTCGGGGAGATTTTAACTAAAGAGTAAAATGTAATATATAAAGGCAACTTTATTTTGTTATAGGGGACAGTTTATGTCCTTAGTAAGGAAGTCATGGAATTCCCCCATTCATATAATAAACAGACCCAGTAAAATTGGGGTGCATGGAAAGATATAATATAGTAGGTATATATACATTACAAAGACAGAATGTTTCTCCCTCCTATGCCTTTCTTTCCTGCAAGTACCTTTCCTAAGAGAATGAGGGCTTTGTTCAGTTGAAAGCTGGCTCAGTCCCATCCCACCTGAAGACACATGACCAGTACTAGGACTTGACTTGGGTCCAGACACAGGCGACAGCTCCTTCCCTTTTAATGTGCTGAAAGATAAACCAAAGCACTTTAGCCAAAAAAAAGGTGATACTCTGGAAATTGTACTTTAAAGTCTTATATTGTCTTGGAAAGTGTCTCCAGATGCCATATTAAGTTGTCATTTATGTAAATAAGTTATAGTAGGTGATCATTTGTTTAATTTCTTTAGGAGACTGTAAATGAACAATCTGAGCTTGACTAAACATTTCTCAAGTACACGACATACAAACGTGGCATACGTAAATATTACACAGACACTGATCAAAAAATTTTTCTTCAATTTTGCCATTTTCAAGCCAAAATTAGTTTCCCCAAAAAACTACAGCTATACCAAACCAAACCATGGAAAACTAGGCAAACAGCTTTATGTCTAGGGTGAAATGGTTGGCAATAGTGATGGGCGAATACATTTGCCAGGGATGATTAATTTCCACGTTTCGTCCAAAATTCGAGGGTGAAAAATCCGCTGCAACAAATTTTTTTTCATGCGCCTAAAATTGTCGCGTTTCACAATTATTCAGACGCCAATTGTCTTTAATGCATTTGGACAAAATAGTCACGCGTATTGTTTTCAAAATAATTTTGACGCCCATTGACTTCAATGCGTTTCTCAAATTTTTCTCCATTTCACAAATTTTGCGGTAAATTCATGAATTCTTCAGAAAAGCGAAACACCACAGATTCGCCCTTCATTAGTTGGTAATAAACTGACAACTTAGCAGAAATTTGAACATTTAAAAAAAAAAATGCTTTTAAAGCATAAAGAAAGTTATAAAACTCAGCCTTTTCTCAATACACTGAATATTGAGGTTGATTGAAAACTTTTTATAAAGAGGTAGTTTTGATAAATAAACACTCACATGTAAATAATGGTTATAGTAAGCCCCAATAACACAGTGCTTGAAATGGTTTCTAAGTAGTAACTAAGAGTAGTAACCAGTAAAACAGAGTTCATATGACTAAAACCAGACTGTCCCATATGTAGTTCCAGGTATTTTGCCCTTAAATATCTAGTGGATGTGGGTGACCCTGATAATCATAACCCTTGGTTAAAAGCTTTGCTGTTAACTCCATTGTATGTTATATATGATTGGGAACTGTCATTGTATTGCCATATTGTTTCCCTTAGACGGTACAGTATAAGGGTATAGCTTATTGAAGTCCACATTAAAGGGTTGTTGGTGGTCTGTACAGCTGGAAAGAAATGAAATGTTCTACTTCCAATTAAGATGCTCCGTGCTAACAATTCCACTGTTCCAGTAAATCAAAAATAATAAAGGAAGGAGAACTCCAGCGGAATCTATGCAAAACTTTTATTTCAGGTTGTGGTTACACAACATGTTTCGGGTAGATACCCTTTATCAAGTGTATAGTTTATTATGTGTCCAGAACATTCCTTCTCTGTATATTTGTATTTATACATATGGGTAGAAGGTGCCATATTGTTTCCCTTAGACAGTACAGTATGAGGGCCCAGAACAATCCTCATCCACATATCTGTATTTATTAATGGCACAGGCTTGGGAACAGAGCCATCAGAGCCAGACGCCCTAGGCAAACTTGGTGCTCGCGTGCCTGAACGGATGCTGGCACGCATGTGTAAATGGATGTACAAGTGCGAGCCAACAGTCCAGAGATGAGAGAGGGGACTGGACTAGGGGAAGGCAAACAACAGAGAAGGTACGGCCTGGCGCCCCCCAGCTTTTCGCCCTAGGCACGTGCCTACTCTGCCTACCCCTAATTCCGGCCCTGAGGGCCATTGCAACATCCTTTCACTAAAGTCTGTAATTTTGAAGAGGCAAATTCCATTACACAGAACTACCTATAACCTCATACTATTCCATCTATTCAAGGGAAGGTACATGGAAATAGAGAATTCTTGGACAGCCTAGTCATTTCTCTTGACTAACATAACAATCCATCACACCTTCCCATTCACTGCATTTCTTCTAATGAGAATACAGAGAGCTTTTCTTTGCTTGCCTGACTTGTGCTGCTAAATCATTTTGTCTCTTTCTCAGAGTAGATCATTAGAACACGATGTTTCAAATCCCCTAAGGATATTGTAGGCTTTCAGACCCTCCAGAAAATCTATGGAAGCAGTTTAAAGCTAACGTCACAGCCTTACTCTAGAAACCATTAATCATTACCTGCTGGCATGAGAATTTGGGTTTTAATATGCCAGCCCTGCCAAGCTATGTACCTCCCACAATGTGCCACTATTACAATCACATAGCAAACCTTTTTAATTACCTAGTCAGCTTGGTTCCCTTGTCTCGAGTACAGGAACAGCTGAGCCATGGGGGTGACATTGTGGGAAGGTTAGGTGTGCCAGATGGGTCAGGTTTTGTCAGAACGAGTGGGGTTTTGATGTAGAGGGGAGAGACGTTAAGTTCTGCAGTGTGGGGTTCAGTTAAGGAGCTCTGCTTAGTAAGGTGTAAGAAGCAAGGTTTGGGATTGGAGTTAATGTCAAGCTTTGGTGGGGAAGGAGGCAACGTCTGGCTGTACCCAGTCCACCTGTAGGCAGAAGGGGCTTCAGCTCTGGCAGCTGGAGGAGCTTTTGGAGGGTGAGGAGGGAGGGTGGGATATTGTGAACATGAGAGCAAGGATGTGGTTCTGTCTTCTTCAGGGGAAGGATAGTTGTAACAGGAATCCGACCACTGAGGCGAAACCTCATCTCCACTGTATTCGATGGAGGGAAAACAAGGATGGGGCAAACACAGGAACAAAGAGAATTGAACAAAACAAACAAGAAAGAAAATAAAAAAACAGAAAAAAGAGCAAAAATATTTGTACATGGCAGAACCCAATGAGATAGAAGAGAGAGGTTGTGAGTAGTGAAACATGACAAGAATAGAGAAAGACTGCTAGAAAGCCATTCACTCTGCGTGGCACAAAGGGGAGCTTAGGCTGGCATATATGTGAGAGACGGGAACACAAACGGCCATTGGATTATGGCTCCAAAACACAAACAGATTCACATGACATGCATTGGAACTGTTAAAGGGGACACATTTCTTGTACGAACATAGACACACACATATGCACAAGCTGTATGGACTTGAAACCTGGACACAGTAAGGCTAAGGCAAAGGGTTATTATCATGCCTAGGGTAGAGTTAATATGTTGGCTATTAGCTGATCACAACTTGGCATTTCCATTTTTATTGAATTTAAATAGGGCCCCATTGTCATATAGTTAAACATAAACTTGCACCCACAGAAACAGTTCTAAAGTCCAAAACTTGGGCAACGAAATCTGGTAAAGATGATAGCTTAGAGGCTTGTGTGGATAAAAGAGACTGATACCGTGTAACTTGGATATTTATAATGCAGAGGTAATGGATGGGCTGCGGTTAGGATGAGTGAGGCAAATACACTGCAGCCAGGCACATGCCAGAGGAGAATGAAGTTACTTTTCCAAATTTCACATGTACTTGCAGGGCCGCTTTTAGGTAACAGAGGTGATGGGGCAATTTCCCCAGCCTTGGAAGTGTAGGGCTCTACATATCAAAGCCTTATTGTTGGATCAAATGGAACACTAGCTCATCATGGCTACCCAATATCCAAGCCCACTACACCTAAACTGGAATTTGCCTGCTACATTGGAAGGAGAACTATTAGTCCCAGTCTCATTTCAACAAATGAGTCTTCTCTGAGGTTTCCATCGATGGAAGCTACCCAGAGCTGTTTGGAGAAGGAGCATAGATACAAATGGACTCCAACAAGGGCAATTGGAAAGTTCTTGAGACACCTAAAAGCGGTCTTGGAGCAGGATTCTTGTTAGGGCAGTTAGAGAAGAGGTGGAGCTGCTCGATGCAAAGCTATGGCAACAGCGTGAGGCCTTACCTTGTCCTCTCAGGACCCGGTTGGGAGCCACTACTGGGAGGAGTAGGGGAGGGACTTTCTACAGAAAAGTCAGGATTTGGTGAATGAGGTGTGGCTGCAGAATCGAAAGGAGGAGGAGCAGGGGGCTGCATGGCGGGTGGGGTGGAGGGGCCTTTGCGGACTAAGGAAGAACCGCGGCGGGCAACCCATGAAGTGTCCATCACCCTCACGCCCATGCTAAGGGGGGAATACAAAGACATCTGCTTACCATCTCTATAAAGGAGGTTAGAGAGAGAGAGAAAGAGACTGTAACACTGTAGAACAGACTCCCACAGAGCAGGGGAGTGGGAAACAAATGGAAACAAAGGGTTAAAATAAAACATATATACAATTATATACATTTCCTATGTGTTGGGTACACCAATATATGCTACTGTATACACTGATACGGAGTACAAGACCCATCGTCTATCAATAATCTTTATTGGCCAAGCTCTATATGTATACATTCTGTGCTATGTGTGCCAGTGATGAGGCTCAGATTACCCCAAAATTGCTATGGTTTGCACCAATGGCAGAGCTGTATATAACAGTTATTTACAAAGGGCAACAGGAAAGGTTTGTACCATAATGACCAATAAGGGGTTCAACTGGTTGCACCTGGTTTGGTTACCATAAATTATGGGATTTGTGTAAAATTGCCTATTTTACTAGATACCCCAAGTATGATATAAAAAAAACATACTCTGTATAATTATACAGTACTTCAAGAACAAAAGTCAGCGTGTATAGATACTTGGATTTGGGAAGGGTCACTATACACGCAGTTATAAGATATAGTACACAGAGAATTTGGTTATTCCAAAGGGGAAGGCATATGATGTGGGGGTGTTACAGGACAAGGCACAACAATAGCAATAATAGATTAAACATCTTGACAAAGCCTTCCCAGGTATAAACCGTACCTTTGTATTTTCCTAAGGCTGCATGGACAGAAACACAAAGAACATTAGTTGGGATATCGGGAGAATTTGTATGTCTCAGACGCCCCACCATACTGAACAGAAAGGGTTTTGTTAATATGTAGATGGTTTGTCTTATTATTTACCATGTTGATTCCATCCCTAACATTCACATGTGTGATGGCTCTACTCTAGTTGCCCCTTTTTTTCCTATTTAAAAGTTACATTTATATAAATAATGTGCATTTTTTTGGCACCCACAGGGGCAACATAATTTCAACAGCCAGTGGCGTGGGCTAGGGTTTCAGAACAAGTTACCCTCAACTCTATAGATGGTACTGGGAATATAAATAGCCTTTACGTAGGACATTCTCCCAGTTACCAAGACTTCTTCCATGCTGCACAAATAGAACGGCACAAACTTTTGGATAGTATATGTTCTCATACAAAAAAGTAATTATTTTACATGGATAAATGGGCACACATTATTAATCTCATTACTTTAAAACTTAGTGTGTATCGCTTTATGAACATTCAGAATGGCCGAGGTCATGTGATTTTCCTAGCCCTTGTTGGCCATGAGGGGATTCCGTACCTAGATAAGATAAAATTGAAAAAAAAATGTTATACCCATCCTTCTTGTAGAACTCCAACATCATGTTATCAGTAGCCACGCTGAGTGGCCTCCTGGCCTGGTCGTGCTGTTTTCTGTCTGAATGGTCCATATCGGGGGACGGCATGGAGCTGTAGTTGGCATTGTGGTTGGTGTGCACCGGGCTGCCATAATTACCCGTCACATTAAACTCTATGTCTGGGTGAAACAAAGTGAAATCAGTTTTACCAATAGTCTGTTCCCTTGACTACATTACGCAACTGTAGGTGCTATCTAGGAAAGTCTAGGGGACCAAAACTTCAGCCCATTATAGCATCTATTTAATCTGATTACTGAGTGAGGCTCCTGAACGGTACTTCTTTAGTGATGGAAGTTAATATATACATATACTTACCACCTGGGAAGAACCAATCAGCATGCTGGATTAATGGCTCAATAATTCCAACTATTTGAAGCGATACAGTGGTCATCATTTCTGTTATGTTCCTGCATTTGACACATACTGTGTTACATTACACATATTTTACAATTTGATACAATTTGTTTAAATTATTTATATACATCTTCACAATGACATTATACATCATTAACCACTCCAGTGGGATTCAAAATAGGCCATGGATTTCAAGTATATAGAGGACCAAGCAGTTCCCCCCCAGCCCACTAGATAATCACTGTCTATGTCATCTTACAGCAGCCCCTCTTTCATTTGCCAGAATCCACAGAGGCCTGAGTGGAGCTTACAATGTAAGTTAGTGTTAGACACTACCCCCCCCCCCGCCAGCCAGGGGAAAGTTACATAGGTTAATGTACTTTTTCATGGTGTGCCACTATGAAGCCATGCAATGTGTATCTGTAGGAAATGGACGACTGACGACTCACCCTTCCGCCTGCGGCCACAGAAGGTTAGGTCCCAGTACAATGGCCATGTTGCTGGGGGTCATCTTGTTTGCGTCCTGGTATTCTGTTAACTTGGCCAGAAACTTAATGACATATCTGTAAGTTCATTTTTTTGTAAGAAAAAGGAAAGGAGGATATTCATTGTTTGCTTCCGTCAATGTGCATAATGCACAGACTGTGAGCATTAAAGGAGAACTAAATCCTACAAATAAATATGGCTAAAAATTATATATTTTATTTACTGAACTTATTGCACCAGCCTAACGTTTCAGCATCTAAATAGCACCAATGATCCAGGACTTCAAACTTGTCACAGGGGTCACCATCTTGGAAAGTGTCTGTGACACTCACATGCTCAGTGGGCTCTGAGCAGCTGTTGAGAAGCTAAGCTTAGGGGTCGTCACAAATTATCAAGCAGAAAATTAGGTTTGTCTGTGATATAAGCTGATGCTACAGGGCTGATTATTAAATTCTGATGCTAATTGCATTGGTTTCTGTGCTGCCATATAGTAATTATTTGTATTAATTACTAATCAGCTTTATATTGTGACATTTCTATTCTATGTGTACTGTATATTGTGAGTGGGTCCCTAAGCTCAGTAAGTGACAACAGCACAGAGCATGTGCAGTGAATCAGCAGAAAAGAAGATGGGGAGCTACTGGGGCATCTTTGGAGACACAGATCTTCACTGCTAAAGGGCTGTGGTTGCCTTGGGCTGGTACAGAAGCACAAAACATAATGTACAACATTTCTAACTTGCTTTTTTAGTTAAGCTTTAGTTCTCCTTTAACAGACAAGAGGAAGGAGCTAAACATGGATGATAGCCAGTGTCCTGCTGGTGACCCTGGTGGCTCACAGTAGCTTTACCCCATCCCTTACTCTCTTTGTTCTGATTGGCTGCTTTGAAAAATGACTATGCGTCTGAGCAAATACTTCTGAGTAGCGCACTCCTCCTCCTCTTCTATTACAAGAAGCTCAGAGAAGCGTCCCATTCTTCTGCCCTGTTGCTGGGTATTTGGTACAATTAGATCTCATTGGGGACTAAAGCTGGCCATAGACACAAAGATCCAATCGTACGAATCATTGTATGATCAGACTTTCCCATCTCCCGACCTGCCACTTACCATTCCGATCATATAAAGTAGAAAAGAACAGATCAGCCGATGTTCTGCCCCTGACAGCAATTGTACGAATGTTATGTCCGACAAAAGCTGGTGACAGTCTCCCAATGAAAATCGTACATCATTTCGTCAGCCGACTGAAATCTTTTAACCTGTCCGATCGACCAAACGACTGATCTCCGCCGGACGAAAAATGTCGGGACTCTCGTCACACGGTCCGAAAATCGTACGAATCCTCGATTCGTACGGTCAGATCTTTGCGTCTATGGCCAGCTTTAGGGTGAGGGGAAGTGTTGGCTAGAAGTGTGCAAACTCTTGATGCTGATTCTGTCATGTGCCTCACCAAATATATTAAACAGATACAGTATATCTTCAGTATTGAAGTAGAGATAACATCTAATCATTTTAACTAGTAAAACAAGGAAAACTAGCAATTATAATGATTTTGTTTAAAGAGACAGGCCCCAGGTTGCATGTTATCAGACACACTTACTTGAGATTATTATAATTGGCCTTAGGAAGCTTCTCACATGCATTGCATAGAGCTTGCAGCCTCTTGTCTTGTTCCTGGACACTGGGGAGTTAACACAGGCATGTACAATGTTATAGGACAGTTCTACAAGGATATCAGTAAGATTTCATGCAGCTTTGTATCCAGTTCCACCAGAGGGTGCTAGGCCCCTGTTGGGCCTACTCTTTCCTTATTGTAGGCATTGATTTACAATAAACTCACTTTGATGCCTGTATCCATTCTTCATATAGTTCAAATGTCATGAGGGGCTCAGGAAGCTCTCGGAGATAAGACTTCAATGCTCCTGGAAAAATAGCACAATTAGATATTTAAACAAACCTCATTAGCACTGGTCAAAGGTATTGAGCAGGTATGCCCAAAAGGGGAACAAATACGGTATATAGAAGCTGTCAATAAGTGAGCATTGTTTCTGACCTACAGAAGCCTACAGACACTGCCTTGGGTGATTTAGTCAGTATGGCAGCTCTGATAGTAACTGTGTGTGTAAATACTGACATTGAGATAATATGTGCAGTATAATTAGAAATACAGTAATTCGCTCTTGATAGGAATAAAATCAAATCTAGATTCTCTGCACCATTTTAGCGAGACTGGGCAGCACTTACCTGCTATGGCATGTGGGTCAGCAGAATATTCAGCCACATCCACTACGCAGCAATCCAGGGCAGCCTTTAACTTCTTTAGCTTGGAGGCAGAAGGAGCCACTCGGAACAGGCCCTAAAAGAGCATAGGCAAAGTTCAGACGTATAGAAGGTGTAGGGCTTAATGCCAGAGTAAAGAAAGTGGGCTGACAGGAGAGAATGAAAGGGAAAGCAGCAGGCAATTAGACGAGGAAGCAGGGGAAATAGAAGGACAGGCGATAAGGAGGGTGAATAAATACAAAGGAAGAATGGTAAATGCCCAAAGCAGGGAGTTTATTTGTCATATTAATACTTTCTTTATGAGTTCCCCCATGATCACACCTGCTTAGTTTTTAAAACTCATTTCCTTATATGCTTTACTGACCAACGTTCTGAATATTCTATAGAGGCACCTACGATGTAGCGTGTGCTTTCATCTACATTATTGTACCCAGTAGCCAATGTTCCATAATTCATAGCCCCCCTTTTTGCCCACCATGCAATCCCTTGCACAAGCCAGTGTTACTATTCAGCATTAGTAGACCCTCTTAGACGCCAAACTGTGAGAAGGCATTAAGTTAGATGATGTCTATATTGTCATATGTATGGGGTCTGTATCTCTAACTTGAATATGCACATATTTATTTTTGTTTATATGACTTAAGTGAATGATATAAAGGCCTCATAAACGCCCAACAACAGGCAGATGGCAAAGCATTTAACCCTTTGGTATCAACAGCAGCGTGGTAGTGGGAGGAATGCTTGGAAATGCTGGTTCCAACCCCACGGGAAGTGCAAATGATTTCCAGCTGCTTTCTTTCACAGGAGAGCACACAAACTCCACCAATCATCTCTTGCCACTGACCTTAACTTCACTTAAACAGGCATTTTACTAACACTGCAAAAAAAAAAAAAAAAAAAGAGCAAATTCCAATTCTGACTGTAGGAGTCTGGATGGGCAAAGGCACAAAAGGCAAAGTTATTTTAGCCTCTGCTACAGACCATAACCCATCCTGGGTGCATGTTGATGCTGTGTTACTGTGGTTATATTCACATATTTGTGTTTGTTTATAAAGTTGCTTGAATTGTGGTTATTAAACCAGGTGGAAGTGGAGAAGTGACATCAACACTGGCAGTGAGAAGGTATAAGGAGATAGTAGGCCATGTAAAGTTATTTTAGCCTCTGCTACAGACCATAACCCATCCTGGGTGCATGTTGATGCTGTGTTACTGTGGTTATATTCACATATTTGTGTTTGTTTATAAAGTTGCTTGAATTGTGGTTATTAAACCAGGTGGAAGTGGAGAAGTGACATCAACACTGGCAGTGAGAAGGTATAAGGAGATAGTAGGCCATGTATTGGGAAAAGTAACCCATCCTCAGGGTAGGTACCACCGAAAACATAGACGTGACAGAACTGAGATGTTGAACATATGTTTTATATCTATATTTTCTGTCACCACTATGTTGCCTCCCTATGCGGCCATGTTTTTCCGGCGAGCAAAGAATAACCACAGCTTAATAAACATGGCAGTTTTAAATCCTTCATTTCTAAAGATACATTCTAAGCATATGTACAGACTCATAAACAGCCTGGACTGTGTTTAGGGCCAATATTACAACTGCCCTACCTCCTCTTGCATTCCACATTCCAGCAGCATGGTGACGCACGCTTCTATTGGAAACGCAATCTCTCTCCCGCTGACTGCCAGATGTTCCTCTAAAGGCTTCCCAAATGATGGCTTTTCTATCCAGGCCTCTGGTGGGACAAAATAGAAAAAGGAAATTAACCCTTTAAAAAAATAATGATTGGTCACCATCTGAAATATGCAGCATAACAGGCAGGACAGGACGCTAGCCGTCACTGCTTTGTTTTTGGTTGGTGAGCCCATTCATAGATTATAATTTCTCAAACTGTGTAGTAGACTTAAAGTGGTGGGCAGGGGCCTGAATTATGACAAAATTCAATTTGGAATGACCTTGGGTAGATATTCAGTTGGGAAACAGTTTTCACAGGCTGGCAATGTATAGACTAGCTCAGCATTTGCATTCTCAGATACCTTAATTATTGAGATATATTAAAATATAGTTTGATGTTGATCATCAGAAGGCCAGAATTTAGGAGAAACAAGGGCATGAAATGGAATGAGTTACATGCATTTTAAGTGGACATCCAATAGCTATTCAAGATCTATAGCACTGAAAAGGCCATAAAGCCTGAATATTCACACCTTTCTATGCTGGAATAGCAAACAGCGAGATACATGTTTCACATCCCCACCAGTCAACTCCCTCCAATGGGTTCTGACTTTACAAGGACCACATCTGACTTTGCAGAAACCCAGAACCAGCTGCTTCAGATCATGAAACCAGCAAAGCCTCTTTTTTCAAAGCAAAAGACATAAAGTGCTTTAGTGGAATGTTCGGGAGGGGGAAATGCCTGTAGTGTTTTTTTTTTTTATTGTGAAATCAGTGTTGTCTTGCAGGGCTCTCAGAAACATAATTGTGACTAAGACTTGGGGCTTTAAAGTTCTACGCAATGCTTCTTTATCCTAAGAATTACCAGCTATGGACACTATACAATATTACTGTACCATATGGCTCTAAGTACAGGGTTCCATTGCAGCTTGCTCATCAAATTCAAAGGGTAGACAGGGGACATCAAATGAATACAGTAGTGCCAAAGGCAGCATCGTGTTCAGTGGGTGAACATAGGTCTATTTGTGTGTAAGGAAAACTTACCTGGCGTCCCAAGATGGCAGCGCCTCCCATGCGGGTCCTCCTGGACGCAGCTCTGTGACACTACTCCAGCGTCAGACGAGTCACTGGCGTCGGATTGGTCACCAGTGTCGAAACGCTAGCGTCGGATTGGACGCCAGCGTCATGACGTCACCATGTCCATTTTTGGCACCAAAGGAGGACTATAAAAGACGCTGGAGCACTTCTGACTTTGCCCTACAATAGGTTCTTCCTTGTGAGTTCCTGGGTGCGCTTCTAAGTACTGACTACTGACCCTTGCCTGTTACCGTGTACTGCATGTTCGCTACCTGAACCGACCATATTGCCTGAACTTGACTACTCTTCTGTTTAATCCTTATCTGTACCTTGAACTATTGGACTGGTGCTTCCTCCTAGGTCCGCTACTCCTGGCTGAGCCTTCGGGTGCCTTACAGTCTGCTATTTTGAAGCATTGAGATCTATGAGAATCTTCTACCTTCAGGGCCCAGAGTTAGGCCAAAACGTAAAGAGACCCAATATTTTCCATTTTTAAGCAATTTTCTTGCATTTTCTATCTTGAGCTTTCTTGCCTAAATATCGAGGGGGGGGGGTTCAGAGATGACGAGATCCACTCTATCATCAGAATTTAATTTAAGGAAGAATTCTAGCAGTTAGCTGGGAAGAGTTTTCTTTGGCATCTTGGCTTCCAAGAGAATTGACACCTCTCTCCAAAATGAAATTGTAAATTCCATCTGGTCTCTGGAGTCAATAGCTCTTTGTGAGGCTGGATTTATGATTATGAATTTGAATATACAAATTACAGTTCTGGATTAGGTTTGCTATTTGGCCTTATCTTTGGTGGAGAATTTAGCATTTGACCAAAACAAAATATTGTGGATTTGGTGCATCTTTTCAAGGTGATAACAGACAAAAACATACAATAATGAAGGACCATTCCAAACCTTATAGTCCAGAATACACTTTTTTTAAGCACTAAGGATTAAAAACATTAACAATGGCTGCTGTTGCCCTCAGAAATAGTAAATGTTTGCCAGCTCCACTAACCTTGTTGGGCTTTGATCTGTGGCAACACAGCAGTCAATAAAGCGAGTGACTTCCGGTGGTACTCTGCTTGCACTTCTATTAACTGCAAAATGACAGGGGTGTTAGGGAAAAGTCTGGATTGCGCATATATTATCAAACCTCACAACAAGGATTTGCAGCCTTCCATTCTAAATGGAGCATTCTGTGCAAAGAAATCGGAAAGATTATTTTTGGCGTATAATCCTCTGAAGGAGGTACGACGAGGGACTTGGAATAAATGACCTCCTGAATCATTGATGAGCTTAGATTTGAGATGGATATTGATTTCTGCTTGCTGTGGTTATATTTTTAATGTTACGGATGAAATCATTCTAGAATAAAATGACATGTACTTATCCTGTGATTCTCATGTGAATGTGCATCAAATAATGACACTGTCTGTGCCAGTGCAGTGAAACCAGAGGAGAAAGGTCATACACTTGGCACCCTCATACTCATGCAGGGCTCAAGGGAGCGTGAGTACTGCAAGATACACACAGCTGATTTATATGAGAGTAAGATGCTAACTGAACCATAGAAGTAGGCTTGAAATGCTATACAATATGTTTTAGGCATCTTTACAATGACCCCAGCCCTTTAACAGTGAATATCTGTACCTCTGAAGATGCCCCCACTAGTACATCCCCACCTTAATTTTTTTTCTTCATAAATTCTGAAGATGCCTAAGCTTCGCTGCTCAAAAGCCCAGAGCATAATGAGCATGTGCAGTGTCACTGATATGTAGTAAATGACCTAACAAGTTCCAACATGGGGTGTTACTGTGGGACAGCTTTGGAGGCCTGGATCATTGCTGTTATAGGATTGTTGAATGTCTGTCTGTAACGTAACTAGGGGGCACAGGGCTCAGATGCAGCCATGCAACCGGGCCCCGCCATGCAACCGGGTCCCCCACCCCCAGACCATGCAACCGGGCGGCCCCACCCCCCTCAAGAAGAGATTTTTTTCGGCGGATTCGCGTTTGCATGAACCCCCAACGGGCACCCTCGTGCTCCCGGTAGTTCCACCACTATTCTCTGGGTTGCTATTGTAATCTCAATACAGATAAGATAAAATACAGGTGTAATTGAATGTTTTGAAAATTAAGAGTTACACTAAAAAATGAGTTACACAAACATGTCCTAAATTAATTAATTAATTAACAAGTTAATGAAAATATAATGGATTGCTGTGATGCACTTGTAAAATTGACATGTTTGCTTCAAAAAATAATGTATAAACTTTAGTTTATACAATTAAGCTGTTGTGTATCCATGGGGGCAGCCATTCTAAGCTGAAAAAGGAGAAAAGGCACAGGACACAAAGCTGTTAACAGATAAGCTCTATAGTATACAATGAGATTCTTCGGAAGTTATCTGTTATCAACTTTCCTGGGCTTGAATGGCTGCCCCCATGGCTACACAGTGGCTTGTTTATATAAAGTATAGTTTTTTTTCAGAAGCAAACACAGCAGTTTTTGCCAGTGCAGGACAACAGTACATTATATTGTCTTTCCTTTAAAACACTTTTTTTGGCATTACTGTTTCTTTAAAGCTAAATATTTACATACTCCATAAATTTGCTGTAAAGTGTATGAATAGATGTGACTTATAAAACTGAGCTCCCCATTTCAGCTAACATTACAAAGAAGGAGACAAAGAAAGACACATCAGCTGCTAATACTGATCTTATATTATAGTAATATAAAGACAGCAGGTATGTGCCACACAACTCCACAGCAGTATAAGGACCTAACAAGAAGGCTTACCGTCTGGAAGTAGCTTGCATAGTCTATTTCTTTGGCCACAAAGTTGTACATATCTGCTGACAGCTGATCCTGCAGGAAACAAAATAAATGACTGTAGGTATGGCCACAATGGCTTCTGCCCATGGCAGTGAGACCTGCCACAACTCCATACCAAACCTGATTTCTTGCAATAAAATATGTTATTAGGGAATGGAAGTAGGGAAATTGATACAGAAAGTAGGTGAAAGGAATAACTGTGAGAAGGAGAAGATTATAGTGGAAGACTATAAAATTCAAAGAGATGGAGCAAAAGGAGGGCATCACACTGCAATTTGCTGGCATTGGCTGCAGGAAGACATACCCTACATATTTCGACCCGATTTGCTGCCTCCTCCATCTCTTCCCTGAGTGCGTCAGCCTTAGCTCCCGAGGGCTGCAGATTACTGGAGATTCCAGAGGATTTAGCAGACTGCTGCCACCTGTTGGAGACAAAATGGGCCATGTGGATGCCACATTGTACCAAATCCAACCAAAACCAGTTTCTTGCATTGCTATATAATGTGGCCTATTTATGGTGTGCACTTTTGTTTAGTCAGAGCTCACAGAGTATTCTATCTCTACATCTTCCTCCCCATAATTACTTTTTCTCTGTTTCTCTCTGAAGGTTACTGTCCAATTTTCTTGCATCGGCAATACAGAAGCCCATTTCATTATGGAGACTGAGAAGAGTCACACAGAGACCATCGATATATATATATAAATTTGTATAGATGATTTTGAATTTGGAGTGTGTATATATATTTAAAATTCACTAATGGGGGGTGGGTACTTAATTGCAACACTGATTCTGCACAATATCCTTGAGAAAGGTCCCCATGCAGGACCAAAACGTTGGATAAGATGTAAATTTGTGTGAAATAAATCAATATATATTCACAAACAACAGTGAGTGCTGATCCTCCTTTCCTAAATGCTTATATGAAGATGTTACTAAGTTTCCAATTTCAGTTTTGTTTAATCCTCTATTATTTTCAGACTGTTCTAGCACATAAATAAATAGACAGCATGACAAGTCAAAGATCTTTGGCTTCAAGCTTTTTGAGGGTTGCACTGGGCCACCTCAAGCCCATCTGAAAACCAGGGCACACTCTCTCAACAAATAGATGGAGAAATTGGCAAATAGTATAGGTGTTATATACACCTTATATGGAAATAACAAAGGGATGGAGGGTATAGACCTAGGCTGGGATCCACTGGCCTGTGGGTGCTATAGGAGTCCAGTCCAACCCTGGTTTTCTATAGGAATAGTACTGGCATGAATATTACAAAGGGGGAGAAAGTGGAAGCAGCCAGGCTACAAAGAAAAAGATAATACGTTTAAATACAATGGAAGTGCAACTGATTTATCCCATTAATCAATGCACATTGACTGATCCCCTGTCTCACAAATAATTCAATATATATGCAAGTGCATGTGTGTATAAAGACAAGGGTTTTTAGTTACAAAATTATGATCATAAAATTGGTAAGCCACCATACCACGTCAAGGTAAACCCCATCGATAGTCCCCAACTGTTTACCTCTGGTCAATAATATAAAAGTAGTAATCCTTGGGATCAGTGTCTCCTGACCTTGAGTTTGGTTTTAAAGAGAGGGCTAGATCCTCCCACTAGCTGCTGCGGCTTTTAAAGGGAGAGATTGCCCAATGAATATGAATATTACCTAACTTATCTCATAGCCTATATAGAGATATCATTAAAACTATACCAGCGTACATATTCCCATGTACTATGCATAATGCTGCAGCTAAATGTTGGGTTATTGCACTCATGAAGTTGCAAACATAGAACTGAATAGCATATTCTATTAAATTAAATGCTAATAAGTTCTGGTGCACCTCCACATTTGGTATTATGGCAAAAACATGACTAACCTTGCTCTAGAAGAATCCATGTCCAAGACTAATTTGGCTAAATGTTTTCTCTGTTTTTGGATGTTTGGGATCTCCACCTAAGGAGAAAAGAAATGTAAAACTGTAATTAAACATGCAGAAAGGTATTCAGTCAGCAAATGCTTAACATTATGTAGGTAGCATGCACAGTATAACATCTGAAGAGACCTTTTGCAGGTTATATAAAATGTGAGTGAGCCGCTGGCATTTATTACAACCAGATGAGAAGATGATGGTATGTAAGCACTTGAGGAAATCAGTGAAAAATGAGGATTTCCTGGAACTGGAGGACAAATAAGGATTTTATATGTCTTCATGGTCTCAGAGGAGAAGTGAGGAATTTGTGAAATAAAAGGAGAGAGTAAAACTTCCATCCTAGAATTAGTGATGACATCAGACAGTAACAGCAAACAGATACAACTAGTAGTGGATGTTGGGTGAAATGGAGACTTAAAGGAGAACTAAAGTTTAAGAAGGCTAGACATAACGCTACACATATATTTTGGGTTCTTTAACAGCCCAAAACCACCACAGCCCTTTAGTAGGGACAATCTGTGCCTCTGAACATGCCCAGTAGTAACCCATGTGCCCACCTTCTTCTTTGCCGATTTATTAAACATGCTCTGGGCTGCTGTAGGCACCCACTCATAATATACAATATATATGAAAAATAAAACAGAGTAAAACAGAAGTAGGGATGTAGCGAACTGTTCGCCGGCGAACTAGTTCGCGCGAACTTCGACTGTTCGCGTCCGCCGAATGTTCGCGAACGTCGCGCGACGTTCGCCAATTTGAGTTCGCGTTCGATTCGAATAAAAATCGTTCGACCATTCGACCATTCGATTCCTTCGACCGCTAAAATCGAACGATTTCCATTCGTTCGAACGATTGTAAGCATTCGATCGAATGAAAAGCATTCGATCGAATGGCTTCGATCGTTCGATTCGAACGAAAATCCTTCGATCGAATGATTAAAATCCTTCGATCGTTCGAATCGAACGATTTTGCGGGTGTTCGAAGTTCGCGAACTGTTCGCGAACTGTTCGCATTTTTGCCGGTGTTCGCGAACGGCGTTCACGAACACCAAAACGGCAGTTCGCTACATCCCTAAACAGAAGATGCAAGGCTGATTAATAACTACTTCAGATTCACACTGCAGAACAATCTAATAATTGGTCCTGCAGCATCAGCTTCCATCTCAAACAAACCTTATTTACTGCTTGATCCTATGACTCTTAAAGGGGTGGTTCACCTTTCAGATAACTTTTAGTATGCTATAGAGCAGGGATCCCCAACCTTTTGAACCCGTGAGCAACATTCAGAAGTAAAAGGAGTTGGGGAGCAACACTAGCATGAAAAATGTTCTTGGGGTGCCAAATAAGTGCTGTGATTGGCCATTTGGTAGCCCCTATGTGGATTTTCAACCTACATTGAGGCTCTGTTTGGCTGTGCACCTGTTTTTTTTACAACCAAAACTTGTCTCCAAGCCTGGAATTCAAAAATAAGTATCTGCTTTGAGGTCACTGTGAGCAACATCCAAGTGTTTGGAGAGCAACATGTTGCTCACGAGCTACTGGTTGGGGATCACTGCTATAGAGAGTGATATTCAGAAAACATTTGCAATTGGTTTTCATTTTTTATTATTTAAGGTTTTGGAGTTATTTGGCTTTTTATTCAACAGCTCTCCAGTTTGCATTTTAAGAAATCTAAAATTACCCTAGCAACCATGCACTGATTTGAATAAAAGACTGGAATATGTATAGGAGAGACCCGAATAGAAGGATCAGTAATAAAAATTAGCAATAACAATACATTTGTAGCCTTACAGCGCATTTGCTTTATAAAAGCGGTCAGCGACGCCCATTTGAAAGATGCAAAGAGTCAGTAGAAAAAGGCAAATAACTCTAAGGGGCTGATTCACTATGGGTCGAATATCGAGGGTTAATTAACCCTCGATATTCGACTAGGAATTGAAATCCTTCGACTTCGAATATCGAAGTCGAAGGATTTAGCGCAGAAAATTCGATCGTACGATCGAAGGATTATTCCTTCGATCGAACGATTAAATCCTTCCAATTGAATGAAGGATTTTAATCCAACGATCGAAGGAATATCCTTCGATCAAAAAAACTTAGGCAAGCCTATGGGGACCTTCCCCATAGGCTAACATTGGCTTCGGTAGCTTTTATCTGCCGAACTAGGGGGTCGAAGTTTTTTTTAAAGAGACAGTACTTCGGCTATCGAATGGTCGAATAGTCGAACGATTTTTAGTTCGAATCCTTTGATTCGAAGTCGTAGTCGAAGGTCGAAGTAGCCCATTCGATGGTCGAAGTAGCCCAAAAAAACCTTTGAAATTCGAAGTTTTTTTTACTTCGAATCCTTCACTCGAATTAATGAATCAGCCCCTAAAAATCTAAAAAATAAATAATGAAAATCAATTGGAAAGTTGTTTATAATTGGCCATTCTATAACATACTAAAAATTACCTTAAAGGTGATCCACCCCCTTTAAGCTTAGCTTCTCAATAGACTCCCAGAACACACTGAGAGCCACTAACACAAAAAAAATGGCCCAATAAGATGAGGAGCTGCTGTGGACATGTTTGAAGGCCTGGATCATTATTTATAGGGCTGATACATTAACTTAGACCTCAGATGCTATGTTTTTTTGATTGATACTATGTTGAAATAAAGTATAACAATTTTTTAACTGACCAGGAGACAAGCGACTAATTTTTGAAACCCAGGAGTGCGCTGCCTTCATTCTTCTGTGTTGCTGATACATTAACTTACACTATATACAATATAGGATCTCTATCATTTTTAGGCTTTAATTCCCCTTTAAGGGAATGAAAGAAGGCATGGGAACACAGAAGTGCATTATACTTAAGAAAAAACAGGAAGTCGATAAAATAGTGGCACTTCAGGGAACCAGAAGTGAGGGCTTGAGCAGCAGGGGAGATATTAATCACAGCTATGGCAATGAATAATTTACTGTACATTAAAAAATAAAAGTGGAATGGCCAACACTCGGAATGGCAAACTGCAGTACAAATCATTCTGTTTAGCAGAACAGGTAAAAGGACATTCCATAGGTCAGGAGTTTATTGCAAGGGAAGCCCCCCCCATGTTACCTCCGCCAGTACAAACAATGGATCCACCACATCTCTTTCCATATCCTGCTCAAAGTGGATGAGCTCCTGGGCTAGTTTGTCCTCTGCCTCGCCGCATAGTTTCAGCATCTTCCTGGAACAGTACAGGGAAAATTCAAGGGGTGTCATGTCACAAAAGTGTAATTGAGGCTAAACAATTATTGCAATACTGTATATTATATTTCAATATTTTGTAGTGCCTTCTAAATTATGAAAGCCTAAAGCGTTCTTCATCTTAATCTTAGTTCTTAACCTAAGGCAAATGCCCCCTTCATCCCCCCAGCTTCTTTCCCAGCAATACTACCAAATGATTGTTGTTTTCTGGTTTCTCATGTTTACCTCATAGTGAACATGTATAAATGAGATTCTTGACATCAATATAAGCCTAGTGGTATAAATAGTGGATTGCCTGCTCACCCAAGCAAAGAATCATCGCCCAAAACAGCCGATCCTTCCATCAAACACTGAGCCAGGGTTATTAGAGGTAACTTTTTCTATAGAAAAGGATGAGTAAAAATGGTTAAAGAAAGGGGTTATACAGGGAAAGTCATACACTGCATGACAAAAATAATGATTATTATTTATTAAAATAAAGTCCATATTGGCAAATGTTTAGTTAAAATAGAGAGGCCCTGACACTAGTAAACTCTTATTTTCACTCATGTATTATAAGGGGTAAATTATAAGGATATTAGAAATCACTGAGGGATTTTGTGACCATATAAAGACACAAGGCTGCAGGCTGCGTTATACAGGGAACTCTGAGTATCACTCGTGTATTATAAGGGATAATGTACCCCCTACTGTAAATTATAAGGATATCAGAAGTCACTGAGGGGTTCTGTGACCATATAAAGCCACAAGGCTGCAGGCTGAGTTATACAGGGAACTCTGAGCATCACTTATGTATTATAAGGGATAATGTACCCCCTACTGTAAATTATAAGGCTATTAGAAGTCACTGAGGAGTTATGTGACCATATAAAGGCACAAGGCTGCAGGCTGAGTTATACAGGGAACTCTGAGCATCACTCATGTATTATAAGGGATAATGTACCCCCTACTGTAAATTATATTGTGAATAAAGTACCCCCTCTTGTAAAATATAAGGATATTATTAGTTACCGAGGCGTTTCATGACCATATAAAAACATGAGGCCAAAGGGCGAGTGTTTTTATACAGGTCATGGAACTTCGAGGTAACTTCTAATATCCTCATATTTTGCAACTGGGGTACTTTATTCATTATAATACACAAGTTTAAGTGAGTCATGTGACAGAAATTACATCAGAACTCACCGTTTATTAGGATTTAATTTACAAGATATTCATATCTTTTGTGTATTATAAGGGGTTCTGTGACCATATAAAGTCACTTCATGCAATTCCTTGCATTTGAAAAAAAGTGTACATTATTTTTTAAAATGCACACATCACAGTGAATTAGGTGACACAAACAACAGCTCTTAAGACTCTTCATAAGTGGTGACATCAATATAATTCTACTATAAGTCAACATGTAACATGTTATTGGGGGCTTTTGTGTATCATAAAGGAAAGACCCTACCGATCTCTTGTCGGTGTCTGTCCCCTGTTGACCCTGAAGGCAAGCCATTAGTTTCTTGTGGGTGCTGTGGGTGACTTGCTTCACCAGCTCCAGACGCTTCTCCACCTGCACAAGCAAGAATGACATATAAAATAATGTAATGTGTAATATAAAAAGAATATATATATATTGTGAAGTTCAGGGGGAATAAGATCGTCCATGCACTTAGGGTTGCCCCCTTTTCTGGAAAAAAAATACCGGCCTTCCTATATATTTATCTTTTTTCCCTATTAATAACATTGGGATCAACCATAATTTTTATTGGCCAGGCCGGTAAAATACCGGCCAGGTGGCAACCCTACCTGCACTATGACCACAACACAGCAGTAGAATAAATGTCCTTTTATTTATTATTCAAACTTAAACAAGCTGTATCTTTGGCAGGTAAAAATGACAACTTAAACATAGTCTTCAGAATAAAGTAATATCGGCTCTCATGCACAGCAAAACTGACAAAATAATTAACTTTCCCACTCAGGGTTCAGGCTCACCTAGCCTTGCAAGCTGTTTGATCCTCAGTGAGGAGATTGTTTTTTCACACACTTTTTCTTGTGCAGACCTCACGTATGTCTACCACCCCCTCCCTGAACTCCCAGGCCTCTCTTATTTCCTCCACTGCTGCAGTAATTAGCCCTGCTGTGCACCTTCAAGGTACCTGAATAAAGGGGAAATATACCTGTTGTCCAGGACCCCTGGAGTCCTGTACAATAAATTGATAATTCTGATTGATATGTTTGGAGTGGAGGAAATATTAGTATCCCACAGCTCAACTGGTTGATACCATAAATAGGTTCTGTACTGTATATGGGCTTGTGTCTCTGTCTGGCATAATACAAACAGTACCAGAGGAATACAGTAACAGCAGATGAGCATTGGCGGGTCTTTGATTTATGCTTAAGTACTCACCTGCAATAGGTCATCACTTAAAACCTCAGTCTTCTCAGCCCTAGAAGGAAAATATTTAAAATGTTAGAGATTCAATAAGGGTCCCCATTGGTGCAGGTCTTACATTTACTATATAATACAGGAAAGGATCTCATTATACAGTAGGTATTATATGACAGGTTAGAGCCCATGTACTTGGTGGGGTTACAGGTAGGAATTGTGTATGTGGGTATGGGTTGTGGGTTACGGCTCTGTCACCAGTTTCCTCGTTCTCAGATCACACCCACTTTATGGCCACACCAAATTTTGGCAGGTTCTGGGAATTTAAGTGCAATGTTTTATGTGCTATAACAATTTTGCTAATGAAGCTGAAATTGCCCTTTAAGCTGTGAGTCAGTTTCCCCAAGAGACCTGTTTATCTTAAATTGTTACAAATGTATAGTTGTTTATCTTAAATTGTTACAAATGTATCGTTGTTTATCTTAAATTGTTACAAATGTATCTAAAAGCAGGCATGTCGTGTCCTGGGCTCTCTGCCAAAAAGCTTCTTATGTTAATTAAGTTTTAGAAACTTTGTATCTTTTTCTGGAGTCAGTGCAGCGCAGGAGATCAAAGAGAAAATCAGGACATTTCAGTAAGAAAGCCAGGATTGCGGGCTGAGCTGTCGAAATCGGGACAGTTGGGAGGTATGGGATGCAGCCCCACTGCTTTCCTAACCCATCAGCTGCCACCTGCTCCGTGGACTGGGCAATCCCCTGTGGCAGCCTCCCTAGACCCCAGTCATTTGTGAGCTTCTCACAAATCCAGCCTGGTAACTTCTAGAAGGGCTTAAGGCCTAAACCCACAGTATAGATGTATGTTTGGTCATTCATTGGAAGGGAGGTGTGTATCCCGAAATGTTCAAATTTTTTTCTGGTATGTCACAAAAAAACACCTTCACAGCATTTTATTTTTTTCACATTTGTCAAGTATTAAAATGGCCAAATGTTTAAGAATCACACTACTGCTGAATTGGGTAAGTGCTGGGAAAGCTCCTCAACTCTTTTTCATTGTATACCACAGCTATAAACCATATTGGACTTAGACATCCCTGCCAGGCAGTTTATATACAGTACAAGCCATAACCTTTAATGCTGCTATTAACTTTCTTGGCACACATCAGATATTTCATCTATACACACAAGAAACCAGACTTGTGACTTTTGTACCTATAATTTCATTTACACCTACTCTTTATCCTCAGTTCCATGTGTCCTAGTAAACATGCAGCACCGGTTATCACAGCCAGTATCCATGCCTCACCCACTTGCAGCATCAGAACTAACAATCACAAACTACAATATAATACTATGCTGTCTAAGGGAATTGCCCATTCACAGGAACAGGCAAACCAACACGCTGAATACAAAATAATGGAGAGTATACTCGGGATATAGTAGATTCGAATGCACCTAGAACAGAGAACACACAGAGAATCCATCACAAGTAACATAATGCTAATAGGTATCTCATCCCTGTCAGGTCCTTGTTATCTAACGCCTCTTCTTGTTTAGGGACAAAAGAATATAGAACAAGCAGAGATCCATTGACCCCCTTGTTCCTGACATCCCCAGGCCTTGGCTGCAGGAGAGATGTTCTCTTGTACAAAAACTGAGTGTGCCGGCAGCAGACGGAAAGCCTGGAATTTCCACCAATTGTTCACAAAGCAACAGCAAAGCAAAGAAATGGACACTAAGGAAAATACCATTTATCTGCAGGGTGTAAACAGCAACAGGTCTAGCAGCTCTGCCAAATGCAGGTGATGGTGTGACCCAGGCAGGGAAAGTGTGCACCATACACAAGTCCGGAGAGAAGTTTAATCATCATACTGAAGTAAGAAACTTCCTAAATACAATCAATTGGAAATTATGCATTGTTTCTGAAATAATCAAGTTTATATTCACTATTCCTCTCTCAGCATCTGTTTCTCTTCATTCTGTCTTCATGCAGCAGACGACTGATCCAGTATATCTTATAGGGGGCTCCCTTTCCTAGCATATGAATTAGATCTTACTCAAATAACTTATTCCAGTACAAACAAAATCTAACAAAATAACTGCCTTTTGCACAAATTCTGCATGTAGAGATACAAGATTTCTGGTGATTTTAATAAAGTGAGCTCTAATACATCTTCTAGGCAAAAAGAGCCCCCCTATAAGTTATATTGGATCATTCATCTGAAACCCAACTCCTGAATGAAGCCAGAATGAGGAGAAACAGAAGAGGAATAGTTAAGATAAACTTGATTATATGAGATTATTCGAGGGCCTCCCTTTTCTCGGGCCCCCCGCAACCACGGTTAGTGCTTCCCCTATAGTTACTCCAGTGCATACATCATCAGGGTCAGACTGGGGAGCCCTGCTTCTGGGTTCCCACATTGAGTCACACCCCCGTCCTTGCCGGCGCACAAGCGCGTGTGCGCATGCACATACCTTGTATTCCGCTGGGTTCCCACACCAAGTCACACCCCATCCCCCGCCGGCACACAGGAGCGTGCGCGTATGCACACCTTGTATTCGCTGCAACTTGCGGCAAGAGGAGGAGTGCAGGGAACAGGACTGGGCCATTGGGACCCACAAGAGCTGCGGGACGACTAGGTTTTTTCCCGGTGCTCCGCCAGCCCAGTCCAACCCTGTACATCATTACTGTTACTATCTGTCTATGAATTTCAGTATTCAGTAGGATTAGCTTCATTATGACAGTATTTGACTGGGGCTCCTTGGGCCCACCACAGATGCTGTCATAAAGGGCCCATTCTCTCAAGAATTTAAACAGTACTAAATGTAATAGGGGTCATGCTGACCTAAGACAGGACTGATAATAATAGTCTTGACTAAAATCCACCAAGGCATCCTCTGGTAGGCCAGTCCAACCTGACCAACACGAGGTCATTTCCTGAAATGTTAAATTGGCTACACTCATATGGCATTTTATTAGTCATCTCATATGGCATTGTATAAATCAACTCATATTGCATTTCATAAGTCAACTTGGAATGCATCCTACTGGCAACAGACAGGACCACCATTGGATGGGACAGAGGGGGGTTAAAACAGGGGCCCTGTGACAGAGAGGAGCCCTAAGCGAGGCAAAGGTCTGGTTTATGGGGTAGTCAGTGGACATTATTGGGGCTGCAGAGCTTGGAGCAAGGCAGTACAAATTTGCGCTACACCCTGCTTTCAACTGCAATACCCCCCCCCCACTGCTTAATAACTGCCGTGAGCTTTTTTTCTAATAATTATACCCTTACTTCTGATGGGCTTGGTTGGGGGTTTGACCATGCTTGAAATGCAGTGCCCATATTTTATACTTAGTGTGCAGACAAGTACTGGACTAATCATTGGGCCTCCCTGGGTAGGACACCCATGCTAAATAAATGGGTCCCCATGATTTCTGATGACTGGCATAGCAGCTAAAACATGCATACTGTTCAAAGAGCTCAGACATGTTAAGTCACTTAGCATACATGAGTCTGATTACTGGGGAGTAACAACAATACATACAGCAGGGAAGGCCTGGAGTCCAGGAATACAGAGCACCAAGTATGGTACAGGCCCAGCGAAGCAATACTTTTTTTTATTCTGCAGCAATATCTGTGTTCTGGCTCTCTGGTCTCTATCCGACCCAGTGCAATTGGTTAATAGAAGAGAATAGAATGTATCCAAGCTCGTTACATTATGCAATGAAAATTCCTTGTGACTCACAGCAATGCAAACTGTTGGATTCCAGCACTCCAGATACGGAAAGCTTTTAAATGAATTTTAAGAAAATTAGGATTTTAGCCTCTGGATATGGCAGCAGAGCTTTTTACTCAACACAAAAAAAGAAGCAAATAGAAGGAGCTGCTTTTAACTGTAAAGAAGAAAAGGAGAGAATCACGCAAAGCCAGAGAATATGTCCTCCCGTGGAGAAATCCACACAACATATAATAAGATTTCCTCCTTCTCTCATCATTACACCCTACAGCAGGACTGAACAATACCCATCAGATCACTGCATGCTTATTATGTTTGGAACAAGCAATAGACCTCCCTTCTTCCCACTAGTCAGCAGTGAATCAGAATTCTCATGTGCTGCTGAAAGGCACAACTAGGCTGGAACCCGACAGCGCAAAGTAACCTTCAATAAACCGACAGATTGTGCAACTGAAGAAAAGGATGTTTATGAAAAGTGGTACCTTAGAGGTGAACACATTTAAGCAAGTAAATATAAAAGTGTATCTAAGGAACTTTTTTTCTGTTATTGATGTAGATAATAAGAAGCCATTTATGGAGACTGGAGGAGAGGAGAGTTTGTCATCAGCATAGGAATGGTTTCTGTAAGGATGGTCAGTTTATAGGATTCCCTTCCAAGAGAGAGAATGAACAATATATTGGTGGGGGAAGAAAGAAGATATCACCATCAACATAGGGCGGGTTTTTTTTGCTGTAAGGGCAGTCAAGTTATGAAATTCTCTAATACTTGTGTATCGGGTTCTATTCCAAGATGTCAGGGTGCCTAGATTTTTCCATATATTTAGGGGGATGCTGGGGGTTGAAGCTGCAGGCGGAGGGCTGCAGGTTGGACTTGTTTAATATATGTAGCAATTCAGATGGGCAGCCCAAAAGGTATTATACGAATGAAAGTATATAAAGGGAAGCAGATCTGTATGTCACACTCGGCCTTCCCTTTGCTGTTGGAGCCAGTGACTCCTGTGCTTCAGTGCTGTCACATTGCATCAGCTCAGCTGGCCGTGAGGCAAACACTGCAGTGTCCCTGCTCTATGGCTCGTTGCCGTGTGCTCTCGTGCCTGCAGGAGAATGGGGGATCACAGAGGGGGGTGTATGTGTGGGGGGCTGCCTGTGTGAAGCTAAGCAAGTGAGACTGGATGTCACCATTCTGAGCAATGTGCATTCTACTCAGTATAAGGAAAATCTTACATTTGCATTAATTCTTGTGCTGCCATCATATAGAAATCTTTTTCCTGTAACCATTCTGCATCCCACGTCTTATTGTTCCATGCTCTCCCATTCTCTCCCCATTATACCCTTTCTCTTTTGCTTGCCCCATGCTTCCACCCCTTTCTTTTCTACTGCAACGCTCACTCCCACCCTTTTATTATCATTATGTCTTCCACTCCACACTTTTCTCTTCCTTTCTCTGCTCTTCTATTCTCCCCTACTTACTTCTTCATCTCCCATCCAGGCCTCTCTGTTTCTGCCTATTAAGTCTGGCTAATGCCTTTATTTCTGGTTCCAGTGTGCAGCAGGGTGAGGTGAGGGCAGATAGGAAAGACAGACATCTGTGACAGGTGGCCATACACTAAGTGATACACTTGGGTGTTGGACGGATAAAAATGAAACCACAGTAGCAATACAAACCTTTGACCAAAATAATAGTTAATAAAAATACTTATCCTTTTTTGTATTTGGGATTCAGCCGAATCCCCTAATCCTTTGTGTAAGATTCAATCCCGAATAATGAACCGAATTTGCAGACGCCGGGAAAAGTCACATGCTTTCCCTTCCAGCCTTTAATTTACATATGCAAATTAGGATTTGGATTCTGTTCTTCTGCACAAGGATTCGGCTGAATCTGAATCCTGATAGAAAAGGCCGAATCCTGGCGGAAATCCGAACTGATTCCTCGATTCAGTGCATTCCTACTTTTTGTTAATTCATTTGCTTAAATTGCTTTTACCAGTAACCTGACCAGCCTGTTAGTAAGTCACACACTGGTGTAATTGAGGTTACAAGGGAGCTATGTGCCTAGTCAATCAGATGTAATTATATTGGCAATCTTCATCCTTTCTGTGCATGGAATCAAAATGATGGCTGCATCTGATTGTTAGGGATGTAGCGAACGGCGGAAAAAATGTTCGCGAACATATTCGCGAACTTGCGTCAAAAATGCGAACGGTTCGCGAACGTCGCGAACCCCATAGACTTCAATTGGAAGGCGAATTTTAAAAGCTAGAAAAGACATTTCTGGCCAGAAAAATGATTTTAAAGTTGTTTAAAGGGTGCAACGACCTGGACAGTGGCATGCCAGAGGGGTATCAAGGGCAAAAATGTATCTGAAAAATACATTGTTGACACAGCGCTGCGTTTTGTGCTGTAAAGGGCAGAAATCACACTACGTCACTCAGGTGATGTTTCTGGACACGGAATGTGAAAAAGCTCACACAGCTAGGTGGCACTTGGTTAAAGACTGGGCAAACAATGCCTGCAAGGGCAACGTATACAGTAGTGGATACGGAATATATTATTGCTGCTGTATCACTCAGGTGATGTTTACGGACACAGAATTATTATTGTTATTTAGACAGAATGTGAAAAAGCTCACACAGCTAGGTGGCACTTGCATACCTCCCAACTGTCCCTCTTTTGACCACTCAACCCCCTGTCCCTCTTTTGTACTGGAAAGTCCCTCTTTTCTCTGAACTGAACAGCTAACTTAATTAGCTTTTGGCAAAGAGCTCAGAACAGCTAACAGGTGCAAATAAGATACTTTGTAACAATTTTGACTCTGGTTGGTGCTGGTAGTGGTGAACTACTAGGAGGAGCAGCACACCAGTCCCACTCCCCAACACAGCTAGACTAATAGCACTGGGCTCTTATAGTAGCAAAGTAAAAAACAAAAAGAAAATAAAAGCAGTCCTTACAAGGACTATTGGGTTACAGGCAGCAGTCAGCAAATGAGAGATCAGAAGCAGTGCCCACAGCAGCTACATACAGAGCACTGCAGTAGAAGGTAGATTACTAGCCAGCAAAGCTACCTAACCTAAAATGTCCCTCAAATCCCTGCAGAGTTCTGTCCCTACAATACAGAGCAGTATCAAGTAGATTACTAGCCAGCAAAGTTACTATCAACTGTCCCTCAAATCACTAACCAGCTCTCTCCCTACACTAGCTCTTCCAAGCACACACAGGCAGAATGAAAAAACGCTGCAGGGCTTCAGTTTATATATGGAAGGGGAGTGGTCCAGGGGGTGTGGGGGTGGTCCAGGAGGGAGAGCTTCCTGATTGGCTGCCATGTATCTGCTGGTCTGGGGTGAGAGGTCAAAAATAAGCGCCAGCTAAGGCGAACCCAAATTGGCGAACGTCGCGCGACGTTCGCGAACATTCGGCGGACGCGAACAGTCGATGTTCGCGCGAATTAGTTCGCAGGCGAACAGTCCGCGACATCCCTACTGATTGTTTAGATGAAAGTTTGGAGTGGCAAATGATCCAGGATACCACAACCTTTCCCTGTGCTAATTAGTGCACTGCGCACAATTTTCAACGATACAGAAGAACAAGAAGTGGCTTTGGATGCAAGCATCTTTAATGAATGGCATTTTTACATGCAACAACTGTGCCTAACAACCTGGGGAATTGAGGTGAACTTTAGTGAAGTTTTATGAAGAAAAAATCCACACTTTAGTAAATGTTCTAGTGCAACTTCGCAACCTTTCGTTTCCCCTGAGCGCAACTTCGGATTTTAGTGAATTTGCGTAGCGTTGGCGAAAATTAGTCTGGCGAAGTGCGGCGACGCTGGCGCAAATATGAATCTTAGTGAATTTGCCCCATTGAGTGAAGCCTGGCAAACAGGCTGGAAGAGTGACAATTTAGACGTACCAGGACCCTCTATCCACACTAAAAGGAAGAGAGAGAGTGAAGAAGAGAAAAGACCAGGGAAGAAGAAGGGAAAGAAGAAACACCATGAAGAGAAATCAGAGACAGCAAGTGTTTTTCAGAAGAGAAATCCAAGGAAAATGGAAAAAGGATAAGGGAGGACGGCTCAGATGGTAAGTAGTATAAGTATATTTGCAGCCCATAGGCCACAATGTATCTACTTTTGTATTCCCACCAATATAGTACTTCCCTAACCCACATTGCTAAAGCATCTGCTGGTCACAGTAACATCTCACACTCTCAATATAATTCTTCAATATAATTCTAGTGTTTAATATCACTGTCCCCAAAATAATACTTTCATATCCCACATTAACCCTTTTCCTACTGTTAAACACACAATGTCACTCCAGCTCCCCATATAAAATTTCCCCAGTATAAGGTCTGTATTTTCCACAGCACTATATCAGTAATTCTCCATTACAGTGCTTCCATAGCCCATATTGTTGCTCAGAAATGCTCCATAATATGGCTCTGTAACCAACAGTTCCAATAGCCAACAGATCCAGTGACCCATTCTGCCAATCTATAAATTCCCTGACATACTGCCACTGAATGTAAATACATAGGGCATGGTTGCTCAGAAACGGTGCATTCTGTACTATGTATGTAAATGATCTGCTAATTACCTAGTCAGTTAACTGGATTCATTTTAATGGGGAATTATATGCACAGTATGTATTTGCAAATTTACATACAAAGGCTTCATGCTGTACACAGTTCATTTTCTAGCTCACACCAATAACTTCAATGGGAAAAGGGAAAAGCCAGTGTGTTAGAGAAGTGTCCCCTGTATAATCTGTGAATAAAGAGAGAGGAGTAACACAATTCAGGAGGTTCGGAAATTCTAGCAAAAGCCAAAAGGCAATTCTGTGTCAAATAATTTGCTATTATCAATTCATTGGTTTGTGAATAACTTTGTGTACCTCCGTCTCTGCTCACTCTGCCATGTCCAAGTTGGACAACTGCACAATTCTGATTGGCTGACTGGCTACAGCATGAGCTGGAGTTGTATTACTAAAGGAAAAAAGACCTGTCTGGTACCATTACCGCATGTGACCCTGGGTGTGACTCTTTAATTCTATGTACATTATAGATTACCGGTAGTATTACTATTTAAATGTTCAATAAGTAATATATGCAATGTATGATCTATGTCTATGAGATCTCTTCTTTTCTACTAGATGAAACTGATGGGAAGAGACCTCGAGCTGATCCTACAAGCCCGAACCCGCTGCAGATATCCAACTACATCTTTCATTGCTTGATTGTGGGGAGGTGGATATGGCAAGGTGAGTGATGGGCTTCTGAACAGGGAGGACACAGCTATAATATAGACATGGTGGGAAACAGAGGGAAGTATATATTTTGATAAACTTAAAAAATATATTCTTCAAAAGGATTTGGAAGAATATTTCCAATGAACAATGAAACATCATTGTATAGACTATACATACATCCACAATTTTCTCAAGAGACCTACATTTATATTTGCTTTATTCTCCCTGCCTTTTTCGGGTCATACTGTCTTCACTAGGAGACAGACAAGTGGCTGTTAAGATCTTAAAGAAGAAGCCTGGGACTTTCAGGAGCATCCAGGCCGAGGCAAATATACTTAAGATGACAGGAGAATATGATCAATGATTATCCTGACAGCATCACCCAGGGGGCTCATTCGATAATTGTTAATTAATGGAGACATTGCCGAATGCGGACAATGGCATCAAAATACTGTAACATACAGTATAAAGATTCTGACTACAGAAAGCATTTTATTTACATTCCGTAGTCACTTATTCTTATATGATGAAGGAAAGTGTAGGATAATCTTTACTGAATCAGTGGTGTAACTAGAGTGCGCAGGTGCCCCCTGCAAAAAAATCTTCAGAGGGGCCCAGTGCACTCCAATCCTCATGCTCCCACCCACTTCCTGCCCAGACCCCACCCACTCCCCACCAAACCCCACTCAGTCCCCACCCAGACCCACTATCTGCCCAGTGCCGACGTGCTCTGCTTCCCCTTCCGCAGGTGAGAGAGTGCCTGGGAAAGGTGGGTTCTTGTTAACTATAGAGGAAGAAGGTCAGCTTCCTCCATAGTTATGCCACTGGAAATAATAATTCTTTTCTTTCCATAAAAGGTTCTACTCTGCAGAGTTGGTTTGTGGTCTCCAGTTCCTTCATGACAATGGGATAGTCCATTTGTCAGTATAACTTTAGCTATCCCAGCTCTCATCTTGTACGTTTTACATACTTATATTTATATTTTGATCAAGTGATCCCTCAAAGATGATGTTGCAAGCTAAAAACATTCACTTTTGCCAGTATTATATAGTGAATAAAGTACCCCCTCTTGTAAAATATAAGGATACAGGTCATGGAACTCCGAGGTAACTTCTAATATCCTCATATTTTATAACTGGGGGTACTTTATTTATTATAATACACAAGTTTCAGTGAGTCATGTGATAGAAATGACATCAGAACTCACCGTTTATAACTGATGACATCAGAACTCACCGTTTATAAGGATATAATTTACAGGATATTCATGGCTTTTGTGTATTATAATGGTTTATTTACTATAGGAGGCAAAATGCAAAAAGTTAGTGCAATTCTTTATTACAATCAAAGCTAATTTAGTTCCAGTGTTACTGTGCTCCCAACAATCAGGTGCACCATTTTAGCCAGATACCAGGGGCACAAAGATATTAAATTGTTTTCCTTTAAGTTGACATGTAAGTTTATAATATTTGATACATGATATTTGTTCATCACTTGTCTCTTTGTTTCATTAACTACATTTATGTATTTATTGCAGAGACCTCCAGGGGTGCTTCGCCAATGAGGCGAGTTGAGGCTGTCGCCTCAGGCGGCAGCGCCCCACTAGGTACCAGGGGCAGCAAAAATGCTGCTCCTGGTACTTTAAGAGCAAATTTCCGGGGGAGGGGGGGGCAGCAGCAACTGCTGCTGCCTCAGGCGGCGGAAAGGCCAGGATCGCCCCTGGAGACCTCAAACTAGACAACAAACTGCTGGACCAAGAGGGTCACATAAAAATCTTGGACTTTGGCCTGGCATGAGAGAACCATCGTTGGCCAAGCAGGAATCCTTGGCTACATGGCGTCGGAGGTAATTAGTATAATTACAGAATAAGCCCAGTAAAATCAAAACAGGGGAACATGTCCAAACAACAGAAGTGCACCTCAAACTGAATTGATGCCATTCATAGACATATGAGTATCAGTGGATAATCAAAATACACCTAGAAAGTTACCAGCAAGTATATTGGGATTTAAGGGCACTTATTCATGTTTATATGTGTGGCCTTGTTTTGATGTGTGTAGATATGAGCTTTGAATTACCCTCAGGGTAAATTTACTGCAGGACAATCAAATAGAAAGTCTGATCAACACGCCAAAATGCAATGTGTCAATATATGCACTGGTACAGGGTGGACTGGAAGAGCTAAAGACATCAAATAGATAACAATAAGAAAAAAGGACCTGCACCTCCAGTTCTTGGTAGTTCAGCTTAGGCTCAGCTTTTAATGCTTATATTTCTATACTGATCTAAATCTTAATGCTTTAGCATATGCAAATAAACGATATGATTTGCTCATGGGTTAAAATCAGATCCAATGAAGTGGCGGCCTTTACAGAACACATGTAACTTAGTGGACAATAACATCAAGTTCACAAGGGAAGATGTCCACGAGAACAAACTTGCCTTTTTGGACTGTTTAATATCCATCCAAGAGGGGGTAATTTGAAGACGGAAGTATACAGGAAAACCCACTCATATGAATATCTGTTGTTTGATTCCCACCATCCACTGGAACACAAACTGGGTGTCATTAGAACTCTGCACCATAGGGCACCATGTGTAGCAACTGATACAGAAGACAAAGAGCAAAAACATCTCAGAGGAGCTTTGAAAGCGTGTGGCTACCCAGACTGGGCCTTTGTCAAAACAACAGCAACCAAACCCAACAGGAACACCAATAGAAATAACCGCCTGGAGACACATAGTAGGTGAAACATAGTCATCCCATATGTAGCTGGAGTGTCTGAGAAACTCAGGAGGATTTTTAACAAACACCACGTCCCTGTATTTTTCAAAGCTAGCAACACACTGAGACCAAAATTGGTACACCCAAAGGATCCAACCCCTAAAGAAAAACAAAGCTATGTGCATACCTCCCAACCGTCCCGTTTTAGGCGGGACAGTCCCGCTTTTGTCCCCCTGTCCCGCTGTCCCGGAATGTGGCCTTGATTGTCCCGCACTGCGCTTGTGTGAGAGCGGCCGCCCGGATAAGCTCTCGGCCGGGCTTGGTTCTGGGCGGATAGGCATAATGAGATTAACAGGGACATTTGGGAGCTTCCTTGGGATCAGTTTGGGGTGCCCTATTGATCCGGTAGCGGCTAATTCCTATGCTTTCAATCACGTTCTTGCGATCACTCACTTCCTGTTAGAGAGGCGACACTTCCGTTTCCCTTCTGGTCACGTGGGTGCGAGATCACAAAGTGGCGTGTTTAGCGAAGCAGGAATATCGGCAACATGTCTGCGGCATTTAGAAAAGCTCTGAAGTCCCGGCAAAGGGATCACAAGGAGAGATCTCAGGTGGGAATGGGATGGGCAATGGGAAGGGTTCCGGAATGGGGAGATACGCTCTAAGAATGCGGTTCTTTGGGGGTGGGAGTTGTAGTTTAGTGACACTTTGAGACCATGTTATTGGGATAAGGGACCAGTGAAATTGATTGAACTATTCTGCTGTACATCTATTCCAGTTCACCTGTCCCCATTATGGCGTATTGTACTTAGAAATGACTCGTTTTCACACTACTAAGTTACATTTATTGCAATTGGAACATGTATTTGCTAGAAGAAGCCGGACTGAAGAACACAACATGATAGATGAATACTATCATTTTAAGCTTCCTTTAACTACCCACTGTTTGTTGATGGCACACACTATAAAACGTCACTGTGTGTGTGTCATTGTATGTATGTGTTTCACTGTGTGTGTGTATCTGTCTGTATGTGTGTTTGTATGTGTGTGTTACTTATTTACAATTTGTAAAATGAACATGGTAATTAGGGGGTGTGGCCACAAAAATGGGCGTGGCCAAACAATTTGCCTCGCTACGCACGGCACTACTTTTTGTCCCTCTTTTGAGTTCCAAAATGTTGGGAGGTATGCTGTGGTATACGGAGTCCAGTGTAGCGAGGAGTGCACAGATCTATACATCAGTTGAACTGAAGAAGCTGCTCGGATGAGTAGTGAAATGTCTTCATTGATTACTCAGCAAGTCCAGTTGTTTTAAATTTACCTATACTAGATAGATTTGCTCATGGGTATTCCAATTAAAATGATGTACTGACTTAACCAAATGTTGAAGGACAAATCAAAATGAAGTTCTCTTTCCATTTAAGATCCTAGAAAACAATGCAACAGTGGACTGGTGGACACTGGGAGTTATCTGTGAAATTGACACTGGCAAGTCCCCATTTGCAGAAGACAGTGATGATGAGAATTCAATAGACGAGCCCAGTGCCATTAACTGGAGTGAAGATATTAAAGATCTGCTGGGAAAGGTGGGTGTGGCTGGTGGTACAGAGCAATTGTAACTGCCCACGTCTTTACACACAATTATTTTGGATAAAACTGAACTGATGATCTGAAACTACTGCAAATGTTCTGTTTATCAGCCCCTTTACCCTGCTCATTTATTTAACCCATATTTAGTTAAAAACCCTAACATTAAAAATAATGTCCCCCTGACTGATTAAACATATTAAATGTTATAGTTTCTGATGTTCTTGCAAAGTATAAGCATTTCTTTTAATTGTTGTTTAGAAGAAAAATAATGTTGCAACTTCTTGAATAGTTACAAAAAAACTTTGATGGGGTTTTTAGTGATGCTGAAAAATTCCCTGGGTGCCGTAAAACTTCATTCTTTTCGGCCGTTGATTGGGAGGAGCTTGAAAGGCAGCCAGTACCATCCCCTCTCAAGCTAAGATCAGTAAGTACATGACTGCTGAAATATTTATTAGAGCTATGGAACTCACTGAATTCTAATGGAATCCCAATAGTACTTATTGTGAAACCTGTAACACTTTCCCTGCCAGGTTTTTGTAGCTTAAGGTCCCTGTGGCAACTAGTTTTCCAAAGAGTAAAATTAACCGCAGAAACTCAGATACTAATATTGTTGGCAGTTCTGCCTCTAAAGTTTGGTTTGGTTTGGTTCAGTGGCCTTGCTTAGTTTTATGAAGGGCAGGCCCCAACCATCTTTCTCTAGCTTCCAAAGCATTTCCTGTGCAAATTCAAGCCAGGCACAGACGTTTTAAGAAACTTATTTTCTATGTATGTACCAAGTCTAACCTTGTGTATGTCTCCTATGTCACTTTAGACGATTACTTACCTATATTGGATATTTTATATCACTCAGTCTAAATAGTGTTTTCACCCTTTTATACAGTCACAGAGGAAGCCCATCAAGCCAAATGAAGAAAAGGCTCTACAGTTCCTGGAGTCCCAGAATAACAACAATGCATCAGGGGACACAATAAACATTCCAGGCCTTTCCTTCATTGATTATACTTGGCGGGATTACGTTTCTGTGGGTCAGCCATGCAATTCCATCAGACATATAAAACATCAGTAACCATCATTCATGGACTTCTGAATAAGAACATCTCCACCTGCTGCATGGAGACACCATCATACTCTTCAATGCCTGTTTGTACCATCTGCTCCAGTGCTACCTGGGAAAGCACCTTCTAGGCCTCAACCAGTAACATCAGGAAGAGATTAGTACATTTATATTTATTAGGCCTGATTATGTGAGAGAATGTGACATATGAAAGGCTATGGGACAGGACAGACAGAGATGGCTCCTCTTATAGGAACCAAATTTCAGCAGGCTCTGTCTTTATATCATGTCTGTGAAGCCCATACCCTGCTTTTAATGCACAGACAACTGATCCAGGTCAGGAAGGTTTTTTCCCTGTTGTATAGCAAATTGGCCCCTGCTTCAGAACAGTTTTTTTATGTTAAGTTTTATATATGTTATAGGAGGCAAAGCTTATTACGCCTGGAGTGAATGGTGTGTTAATGGCTAGTAACAACATGGTTGAAGCCTTGACGTGGCGCTACTGCTCACATGTATATAAACATGTGCTAATTTAACCAATTGTGGAATATTGAAAGAATGTATGTGTTCATATTTAGATTTTACCTAGGAAAACAATATTTTTTTCAGGATAACATTAGCTTTATAAATACGCCTGAATTTGTATGTTGCAGTCCACTTTATTGACTGCAAAGAGAACATGCAGTCTGAATATTAGTTTTGCAAATGCCTCTATTAATTAGATAACCCCATCACGGACTTGTAGAAAAATACAGATCCTGCAGATGTTGACATTTTTAAATGTTTAAATATATATTTCTATTACAAACTATCTAAGTATGAATAAGTACAAATTCCAACAGCATCTTATCTAGGCATACTCCAATTCCAGGATTCTGCAAAACACCAATTCCAAACCGTGCCAGTAATTTTGGTGATTACCATACTCAACATGTGCTTACAAAAGGCAAATACTTGTATTTGTAACTCCACTTACAGATCAACCTATCTACTAGGTGGAATGAAAAAAAAGTCTTTAAACTGGTTTTACTGCAGCACTGGACTCCAGCCAGGGCATCTGGAAGGAGATTGCTTTTTTCTTCATTTCTTGGGGGACTTCAGTTTCCTCCCACACATACAGGCAGTTTTATTGGCATCTGATAAAACTTATCATAGTGTGTGTGTGTGTGTGTGTGAATGTGATTAGGAATAAGACTGTAAGCTCCACTGGGGCAGGGACTGATGAGAATAATGTACAATCTGGATGTATGCAACCAGCCAGTTGTTTCAATATACACAATACAAAATGATAACAATAATAATGTTTATGCCCAGTACTAGAAGGAGCTATAAAGTAATACGAATACATTCCTTAACTAATTGTGTTTTGCATCACTCAGTTTGGCATTGAAATTGTAGATGTGGTTTCTCGGGTGCCGCTTATCCTAGCAACAAGGTGTTTGAATTCCAAAATGACTCCTAGTAAACCAGCAGAATGGAAAGACAGACAAAATACAACGGTATAAATATCAAAATCAAAAATTCACATGAATCTGCTTTTCTGGCCACAAAAGCCAGCAGGATATATGTATATAATTCAACTGCAAACACATACAGAATACTTGTATCTCCAATTTGATCATTTTATAGTGAAGTTCCCCTTTATGAGGGCTTACACACCCTTTGCTATAATATATAACATGTAGCTAATACATAGGGATACAGAGCACTACCATGACTGCATTCACTCAGACACAAGCACATTTGGCATTATCTCGTTATGGTTTGTTTGCAAACGAACAATTGCACATATCATTATTTATTAGCTTAGTAATGACACAGGCATAATCAATGAATCACATCCTATGTAGCATGACAATGCCACCCATTACAGCTCTTTTCTGGATTCAGTGCCCGAATTTCTACATTCACGCCGCCAAATTCCACACAAGCGCCACTGAAATCCAGGCCCAGTTATTACTTCGGCAAATCAGAGCCATGGCTCTCAGCCCTAATTAATTGGCTATAATGTTTTCTGTGTGTCTTTTCTGTAATGACTAGAGGCGGCTGGAACACGGAATGGGAAGGATCCGAACACAAACGGCACACAGATGCCTCAAAGCCTAGAAAATATGAAAGGCATCTATTCCATAAGCATGATGGGCTCAGTAGAATCTGGGTGACTACGGCCACTTACACCCAGGATAAATGCCATTATCTAACATTTGATTCCTATTGGACACGCTATAGTGGTACATACCCTATAGCATTAATGTTAGCCGAGCAGAATCACTATCAGGCTCAGCCACCACAAACATAATGATAAATCATTACACTAATGCGCATTTGCATTTCTCCCACCAGCTTCAATTAAGTGTAATTGAATTAAAAGCCCATAGCCCACCCCTCACCAAGAAACACCTACAATCCCCAAGTCTTCCCTGCACAGCACAACATGCACAGCTGTGTTTTGCAGAGACTCAGCAGCATTGCAGGATGCCTGTATACGGTGGCACAGCAGTGTAACTAGGGTACCCTTACAGATACATCTGCCCGCTAGGAAGGGCAAATGCAAATGCCCCATAGACAGTAGCACTACAGCACAGTTCGTTAAGATGGGACCCTGAAACCATTGCTGCCAGAGGGAGTTTTGGATCAATAGTAATTATATGTCAGTGGAACCTTCAGCAGCTGCGCCCAGAGCCTGGGATCTTCCTATAAAAGGCCTGTCCCTCTGTCTCCCAGAGTATCTGCTGACACAAGGGGGAATCACAGGCAATATTTAGAAAGTGCATGGAATATTTGTCCAATACATCACTACAAATCACAACACTTATGTTTATGCAAAAAATGCCCTTCATGCTGCACTTTCTAGACTAGGGGTGCCCAAAATCTAGATCGGGATCTACCGTAGACCTATGGCTGGTGATCAGTAGATCTCAAGACACAGTTAACAAACAGCTTGTCTATATCACCCTCCTTTTTCATGCTGTTAATTTAGATATTTATTATGGTAAGGTTACATAAGAAATAGTTGTTTGTAGCAATATACATTTCCTCATGAATCAATATTTAAGTAATATTTTCCATGGAACAGATGCTAACAATATGGATGTAGTTCATAATGGGGCAACATCACTAATAGTAGACCTCTCCTGCGCTCCCCTGCGTTCCGTTTTTCGCCGTTCAGCCGCAGGGGAGCGCAGGAATAGACGCATTTCATTATTTCAAATGGGGCTGTACTCACACAGGCGCGTGTAGGCGCCGAACGCAGGAAAAATGCAGCATGTTGCGTCTCAACCTGCGTTCGGCGCCTACATGCGCCTGTGTGAACGCCGAAAAATGGAACGCAGGGGAGCGCAGGTAAAAACGCTCATGTGTAAGAGCCCTTAGACTACTACTAGTTTACTAGTATGGGGACTCCTGTTCTAGGCAATATGTTTTAATCATATGCACATATGAGATGGAATCCATCGCTGAAACAGTACACTGAAACAATTCCTCATTTATAAAAGAGACCTCATTTTTTAAAATTGGGTAAAATTTGCACCAGGGCAGTAAAAATAAATTTTTGCTTTTATTTTTGTACCCGCATCAAAAAAACTATTTACTGTTTTTTTTATGGGTTACTGTCTAGGTACAAATTTGCCCAATGTTTGTAAATGATGCTAGTTCAGATCTGGGTCAGGTTGGTGAAGGGAATCCTGAATTATAAGAAACACTTGCAGTTAAAATCAGTGGAGGAGCTGTATTCTTCTGCAAATGTACAGAGTGTCCTGTGCATGTGCCGATTGGCAAGAGGAGGGGGCAAGTGTATAACTAGATGTTACTGGGCCCACAGCAAATATTATTTTGAGCCCCATTCCTATTCTACCAATATATATTGAAACTGCTCATTAATTATGGCCTTACTGGGCCCTCTAAATCCATGGCCCACCTGCAACCACATGGTCTGCTACCTGTTGAGTTATGCCCCTAAGCCTAGGGCAGAGTTCAGGTCTGGACTGGGATTCAAAACAAGCATTTCAAGTACAAAGAGGCCCAAACAGCCATCACTAAATAGTGTCTGTATATGGCATCTTACAGCAGAACCCCTGGCATTTGCAAGAATCCACAGATTTCCAGTCCAGGGCTGGCAGCACTGGATCAAAATACAGCCTTACATATATATATATATCCCAAATTTACATGTTATTGCAGTTAGATGATAGGACCAATAACAATGAATTTCTGGCAACAGCCACAAAATATTCAGAGTTCCAAAAACAAGTAAGCCTCCAGCGGCCACAAGGTCACAACCGTTCCTTTGCCAAAATAGCTCCGGAACGGAAGTCTGGCGGAGAGTGCAGTGTAAACCTACAAAACTGGGCCAAGGATGTCCTGCATAAGGAGCTGCGTGTGAGTGGCTGGACCCCAAGGAATCTATAAGGCTGCTGGGCTTTGCTAATTCTGCCCCATCACTCCTACACGAGAACAATAGGGCTTTAAATATGAGTAGCACTGATTAAAGGTCTGTCATTGTATCTTGTACTGCTATTTACTGTTGAGCCAGCTTTCCTACCCTTCCCCTTCTCTTTGTTTACTTATGCTGTAAAAGAGTTAACACACACATAGGGCTGTAAAACAATAATATAAATATGACACCCAGTTTATTATATGTGCTAAACAATGTAACTACATCTGTATTCCATATATCCAGGAGGAACCAGGCCAGACAGTCATTGTCTTGTAGGGACCCAGCAATGGACAAAAGAGGTACCAGGTCTATGGATAGCAGGAGCGTGCTGTGCTTCATTAGATGGGGGAAGCCATACACAGCATTAACTGTTCCACCTACATGAGATAAACATGAAAGGATAAACAGCCTGTCTGTGAGGCAAACTTCTCAGCTGGGCTTTCACTTACCACTGATATAGCATATGGCATCAATGCATTGTACTTACAGCACCGTACCAAAAGACATGTGCAATGTGTACCACAGGACACAGAAAATACAAACCCTAGTGAAGCCTGGGTTAATTCACTTTAATGATCAGAAACATGCTATAGAAAAACAAAACCAATGCAGTAATGGTACTGAATCAATTAGTCCATTGGATCTACCCAGAATTGTTAAATCCTTCAATTGATTTATAAAATTCCCACCAAAACAAAAACAGTGGTACCGTGTTTGCCAGTAGCAAAAATAACAAATAAAAAAACAAACAGATACATCTGGCTAGCCAATATAGGTATCACTTCTACAATACTGTTTGTATCTGTTTGTTTTTTTATTTGTTTGTAATTCCCATCACATCTCTTTCACTCTTTCACTTATGCTTTCTTTCATCATTACTCAAACTTCAGATTCCCCAGCTTCCCCTATTCATTTATTTCAATGTCAACACTTTCCCTTCAACCAAAAACAATGTTTAAGGTGTAGTCTTTCCAATGTCCCAATAATCTCCTTTGTGTTGTTAAAACCTCTCCCTGGCCAATTTAGCATTCTGCTGACCTTTCCCATTATGAGCACAACCTGGAGTTCTGGTTTCTCTCCCAGCGCTTGGTTACTTCCTGGCCGCCTTATATAATGACTCATAGATGCCTTCTCTCGTTTGTAGTTTAGGACAATTGAAAGTAGGGAAGTGAAAAATGTAATTATTTCATTTGATCATCAGTCTTCAACCACTACATTCTGCTACAGAGTGCTCTGTTAAAAGATATCTATAATCTCAGCCATAAAGCAGGGCAGGACTGCTGCTTACAATGGGTATCAGAAAGGATTTGTGTCATTGTGACAAAAATGTCCTGTTATAAAGATAGCTAGAATCTCAGCCATAAAGCAGGGCAGGACTGCTGCTTACAATGGGAATCAGGAAGGATCTGTGTCATTGTGACAGAATGCTCTGCTATGAAGATAGCATACCTCCCTACATTTTGGAAATAAAAAAAGGGACAAAAAAGTTGGGCGCGGCAATTTTTTTTGACCATGCCCATTTTTGTGGTCACACCCCCTAATTACCATTTTCATTTTACAAAATTTGGCAGGTTATGAAAGTTTGAACATATTTCTGTGGTTTTTTTTCCAGTTATTACACTTTTGCTATTGAAAGTGAATTGCTCTTTAAGCTGTGAGTCTAACATTTCCCAAGAGACCTGTTATCTTATATTGTAACAATTACTTATTTGCTTATCTAGAAATTGTTACAAAAGTAACTTATCGACTGCTGTGAATGTTCTGGGCTCTTTGCCAAAAGCCAATTAAGTTTTACTTTTTCTGGCTGTTCAGTGCAGGGAAAATCTGGACTTTTCAGTACAAATGAGGGACTGCAGGTTGAGCTGTCAAAAGAGGGACTGTTCCTCTAAAAACGGGAGGTATGATAGCTAGGAACAAACTGAATACATTTCCCTACAGCAGTATTAAATTAACTGACCTTTCCTGAGATGAGTATGCTAATATCAAAATAACATGCAGCCACCAAGGATTTTTCATGACATCCATGGCATTATCATTTCAGCATTATTAAACCTCATCATCATCCTATATACTGTAGTTTCAGCAAGTTACGCAGCGCTTAGCATTAATAAACCCTGATAAATGGTTACAGAATAGACATTGGATCCATGCAATTACTATGCAGCAAATCAGTGTGACAAGACAGTCCCACAGCTGAAAAACAGAAATGTGGTAGAGCTGACACTGCTGCTGTGTGGTTTGGTGGGTTGGGGGTGTAACTTTCATATAGGTCTTATACTGCCTAATCAATTAAGGAGGCAGGATAGCTCCCAGAAATGTAGTAGAGAGCCAGGAATCATATTGGAGAGATGCATATACTGTACCTCTCTCTATGATCAGCAAATCCTACACTCTAAGGTATTATTTATTCAACTCCAAATACCCAAAAAATATTTAATGGAAAAAAAATATGAATTTTTCAGCCTTTCAAGATTTATTATACCCCAAGTATGGAAAAAGTCACAATCCGAAAATCCGGCATCTCAGACCAGCCGAGGTTGTATATAAGTTAATGGGAAAAGGCCCTGAAAATATATTGATCTGTGTGCAATAATCAGAAGATTTCGTTGTTTTCGGGCAAAAATCTGAAAAAATCTCACGTTTTTTGGGTGGAAAATCCAGGGAATTCGTACGATTCGTTTTTTTTCAACTATTTTTTCTGTTTTTTTCCTGCACATAAAATTTTCCGGAAAATATATTGATAAATAAGGGAAAAAAACCTGTGCGGATTTGGTCGGAGTATTTTACAGAAAATGATGAGATAAATTTGAACTTTGATCATTTACAACCACAAGGGAAGTTGCACTACAATGGATGCAAATGTTACATGTATTGACTCTATTCAATACATTTTTTTTGAAAAAAAAATTCATTAGTATGCTAACGGAAAAAAAAAACCCACCAAGACAAATTCAACTTTAAAATCGCAAAACCTTTATTAAGAAATAACTTACTGAAACTCTGCTTGCTCTTATAGGATATAGCCAAGGAGGAGAAACAGAGCGATGCACGCTGGATTGACTTCCTGTCACCTTTTCTGAAGAGGAGCGGAAGCAGAGTTTCGGTAAGTTATTTCTTAATAAAGGCTTTGAGATTTTAAAGTTTCATTTGTCTTGGTGGTTTTTTTTTGGTTAATATACTAACGATTTTTTTTTAAAAAAAAATTTGATGTTACTTGTCCTTTAAAGATACTTATGTACAAATGTGCTCCTTCCACTTCTGTATATCAGTAATCAGCGCTATTGCAGTTGGTGTCTGCTCTGCTGAACGGTGCACAATTGCACTTAATGATGCTGGGGAACCCTGGAGTTACCTCCATGCAGAATGTGGCGTTAATTCCAGTTTCCAGGGTACATCAATAACTGCAATCTTGACAATAAAATGCTCACTAATGCTATTTTACTACTGCTCGTTGATGAAGTGATGCAATCCACACTGAAAATGTTAGCTGCAACATGCACCTGATTGCACGTTTCCCACAACACTTTACATACTTCTTTGCAGGTCAATTAATCTGGTGGCTTCTTCTACATTGTATAAAGAGTCAGAACTAGCAGTGCAAAGAATAGTAAGGAACAGGTTCTCCTTTCAGTAGCAATTATTGATATGGAAAATATATAATATACATAATGGAAAGTTGCTTCTTTCCTTAGCCTAATGCTATTTTTTTGGAAGTTTAAAACCTGTTTAAAGGACCAGTAACACCAAAAATGAAATGGTTTAAAAAAAAATTACAATATAATGTGTACTTGCCCTGCACTGGTAAAACTGATCTGTTTGCTTCAGTTCATATAAACCGGCTGCTGTGCTGTGAATGTCTGCCCCCATGGCTACACAGCAGCATATTTATATAAACAAAAGTAATGTTTCTGAAGCAAACACAGCAGTTTTACTAGTGCATAGCAACTCAACATTTATTACATTACAACACTTTTATTTTTTGATGTTACCATAACTTTAAATAAAACCAATGCATCTAGTGCATTACTGTAAATACAGGCATGGGACCTGTTATCCAGAAACCTTGGGACCTAGGGTTTTCTGGATAACGGATGTTTCTGTAGTTTGGTCCACTAGAAAATCATGTAAACATTAAATAATCCCAATAGGCTTATATTGCTTCCAATAAGGATTCATTTAATTTAGTTTGCATCAAGTACTATCTACAGTTTTATTATTACAGAGAAAAGGGGAATCATTTTAAAAAAAAGTTAGATTATTTGGATAAAATGGAGTCTATGGGAGAAGGCCTTTCCGTAATGCGGAGCTTTCTAACAGATCCCATACCTGTATTTCTGTAGCCATGCATTTTATTTGGTATCACCGCTTATCTCAGAAGCAGAAAACTTAAAGGCTTGCAGTCAGTGCTTTAATTGGAGTGAAGAAAGTGGGGGGACGCTCTGTGTGGTGAGTGTAGCACAGTGTGCTAAAAAAAGCCCCTCCCATTACCATAAGCCACACCCATTGTTATAATAAGCCTCACACACCAATCATTTCTGGTTTCAATCACTTTAAAGCAAAACCATTTTGCTATTTCCTTTTTGGTATTTCCTTCTAATGCACAGTTTGATGCGCAGTATGCATAGATTTACCTAAGTATGTGACCTGTAGGGACCCCAAAACGAAAATTGTGCATATGACTTTTCTTGGCAGTCAATCTAGCTTCTGCAAACACAGCTCCTTGCCTGTGTATTGTGCCATAACAACCCCATCATATTCTATATTAGCCGAGATTATTTCATATATATCATTCACTCACTATTCCTAAATCTGCTGCTGTTTAATACCTTAATTTCTCTTTATGTTTCCCCTGTTTTCTTCTTCTCTCCTTTTCTTTATAACCTTCTCTGTTGCCCCTATCTTCTTATCTTTTTAACGCAATCTTTACTCTCCCTTTATTTTATTTGTACTGTATTTAACTATATTTTATTTTACCTCTGCATTTTATTTGTGTGCAGAAGTGAAGAGGAGCAAAAGAAAGTGAAGGGATGGCATACCTCCCCAATTCCAGCACTGCTTGCAGTGCGAGGTCAGGGTACAAGTAGAAAATATAGTGGTGCTTGTCAACTAAAAATGATCATCCCTAATTATTTCCTACGTTAGCAAATCACAAGTCAGCATAAGGGCTCTTACTCACGAGCGGTTGTAGCTGCGCTCTCCTGCGTTCCGTTTTTCTGCGTTCAGCCGCAGGAGATCGCAGGAATAGACGCATTACATTTTTTCCAATGGGGCTGTACTCACACAGGCGCTTGTAGGCGCCAAACGCAGGAAAAATGCCACATGTTGCGTCTCAACCTGCGTTCGGCGCCTACACGCGCCTGTTTGAGTACAGCCCCATTGGAAAAAATGTAATGCGTCTATTCCTGCGATCCCCTGCGGCTGAACGCAGAAAAAACGTAACGCAGGAGAGCGCAGCTACAACCACTCGTGAGTACGAGCCCTTAAAGAAACAGAAGGAAACAGAGAGTCTACATCAGGTGCATGCAGTGGATAATCCAACCAAATTGACAGACATCAGTCTGTGCATGAGCACATCGACTAGATGCCAGGCAAGCCAATAAAGTAGAAAACAACTCTGCATTCAGGCATACAGATATAAAGGGGGCTAAATAAAAGTTTTAGTGACCCTTTATACCAACATGACCACTTTCTATTTTATTAACACTTTAATTGCACAAATAACCTTGCAAAGAGCAGAGCCACAGATCCTTCCATGACAATATTCTGTGTAGAACTGTTACAAGTGATGAAAATAATGAAAAGGAACATCAATCTGCAGGTTCAATGTCAGGTCCCTAATACTTTTCATGCTATAATTTAGCCACCAGCCCCTGTATCCCATAGCATAAACTATTTCCTCTTCTTGGACACGGCAAATCCACAGGTTCCTCCTGACTTCACACTGCTTAATAGTCTCTAGAGGGTAAATATGACACAACACACACCTCAGTGGGGTATATTCTCTCTATATTATTTCAATTCAGATTTCACCCATTAATCATTGAAATTCAATCCCCTAAAATGGACACACAAAACAGTACAACAAAGGAGGAAGGCAGTATTTATAAAAGCACAGTGCACTTTCTAGATTGAAAGCTCTTGAGAACAGTGCCCGGGGCAGCAGTTAGTGCAGCTAAACATGCTTATGTATCTACCAAGTCAGGTTATTTCCTACTAGCTGGCTCTACACAGTCAGACTGGCCTACCAGAGTACTATAAGAACTCCTGGTAAACCCCAGTCTGCGATAATCCCCATCAATTCATTTCCACCATAATCTATATATACTATTTGGTACATTTGTTCTCCTGTGGCCAATAGGAGGACTGACACTGGTCCTACTAACCTGGATGCCAAATAAATGGCCAGTTTGCTGGGGAACAAATAATGAACTCTGCTATTTTCACTGATAAGGCGCTTCCTCCTATTCCTCCTATGATCCTATTAAAGTAGAGCAGGGGTCCCCAACCTTTTTTACCCGTGAGCCACATTCAAATGTGAAAAGAGCTGGGGAGCAACACAAGCATGGGAAAGTCCCTTGGGGTGCCAAATAAGGGCTGTGATTGGCTATTGGGTAGCCCTTATGTGGACTGAAAGTCTACAAGATGCTCTACTTGGCACTATACTTTGTTTTTATGCAATTAAAACTTGCCTTCAAGCCTAGAATTTAAAAATAAGCACCTGCTTTGAGGACACAGAGAGCAACATCCAAGGGGTTGGAGAGCAACATGTTGCTCGCGAGCTACTGGTTGGGGATCACTGAAGTAGAGGAATGTGCTTGTTAAAAGGTCTGGCTGATTTAAACTACAGGGAAAGAGTCAGGGGAAGCTCAAAAATGCGTCACTTCACCTGACCAAATCTGAGACTTGGTTATATTCACCAATTGCAGTCCCTAGCATCACTTCTCCCTATCTCCACGGTAACCAAACACAGAAGCCATTACCAGCATCCCAGAGCCTCCATTGCAGTATCCATGGCAACCCAGGAGGGTGTGGGGAGAACAAGAAAAAAAAAGAGGCAGCGAGGGAGCAGGTGGGGGGTTGGTACAAGAGATAAAAAGAGACAAGGAGAAACATAAAGCAGAAAAAAGGGAAAGGGGGAGCAGAATTTAGTCTGAGAAGGTGAAGAGAGAGCAGAGAGCTGGGACGAGAGTCATGGGGAGACCAGCAGGTAGAGACAGTCCATGAATAACAAGTACAAGGGGATAAGATGTGTGTGGAAGGGAGACGGGGGGGGGGGGTGAATTGGAAAGAGAGAAGGATAAATAGAAGTGAAATCCAGAGCACTGTAACAGTGTGGCAGGAGAGGAATGGCAGCAACTGAACCACATATACTAAGGAGCATTGGCATGTAAAGCATGGTCCTAAATCATTTTTGATATATGGAGTCACTCATTTACTGTACCTCTGCAGAACTTAGCCCCATCCTGGTCCATCTGGGTCCCCCACAAGGCTCACATATTTGCATTATCTGTGTCAGTGGTTCTCAAGCCTCAGTGGGAAAATTTATACTAAAGCGACAAATATAGCATTTTTTATGTTAATGTTTTTTTTCTGTAGGTGCAATGCAAGTATTCTAATAATCAGCTGTGTTACTAGGGATCCATGGACACCCCCACCACTAATATCAGTTGGCCCATTTTAGGAATGGGGATCACAACATGCAAAAGATAGCAGGTACTTGGACGAGTGGGGAAGATCCATTCGCTTTGTACAACCTGCCTCTCCCACCCCATGGTCAAATTGGGCCAATGATTTCATTACATTTTGTTGTCTTTGCAAACCCATTAAAGGGGTTGCATACATAGACTGATAAGCTCTTTTCTTGACAGGATTTTCCAGTCTTGACAATGTCTGCAACATCCCCAATAAGATAAGGATACAGTTGGCTTTGCTTCATACATGATCGGTAGTGGCCGAGCCAGTGGCCAATGACAGCCCATGCATGGCAAGATTTATTGTTGTTTAAGAAACCATTAAACCTTTTAAATGGCTATGGTAAGGTAATTATAATGAATAGGTTGATGGTTGAGAATTGTATCTACTGTACAAAGACTTTGGTGAATATTTATGACGGTACATTTATTTTATATTGCAGTTTCCAAGGAACACCTGAACATAAGCCTGCAATCAAAGTCCAGTATATATCTTCATATACAGAGATAGGTCTTAGCATAAGATTAGTAGAGCAGATGTTCGGTCTCTAGAAGAAGGTAATAACAGGCCCGGAATTGCCAATCAGGTGCCCCAAGGCTAAGTCCTCCTTGGGCGGTCTATCACCCCCATGCTACCGCTCAGCTTACTTCTGTTCATCCCCCCGCCCTTCACGCGTTTTACATGTGGACTCCTCCAGAGATTTAAATTTCCTGTGTCAATTCTACAATATTTATAAAAAATTTAGAAACGGCCAAGCAGCATGCCCCTTAATTTGTGCCAGTCTAGGCCTGGGCCTTTGTGGTCGAGAGCCCATATGGCCTGGCTGGCAATAAAGTTTAAGAGTTTTTCTGTAGCCAAAAGCACCACGGTATCTCCAACAGAATAGAGGGGGCGGGTTCACTTAAAATCTGTCATTTCTGTAGCATGTACCAAACACGGCATGTATCACACTCACTGTGTGCCAACCTCTCAGGGTTTTCTTCTTAACAAATTCTATTATTTCAATTTGTAAACAGAACTGAACATACTTTAATTAAGACTAAATGAGTGAGTGGGCAGGACATTTGGGTTAGCAGAAAGTAGATATGGCAACTGTGGTCTTAAAGGAGAACTAAAGCCTAAACTTCCTAGAAATGCTGTATTTTATATACTGGACATATTGTACCAGTCCACAGGCTACATAATTTATATATATATATATATATATATATATATATATATATATATATATATATATATATATATAATATACAAAAGCCATGAATATCTTGTAAATTATATCCTTATCAACGGTGAGTTCTGATGTCTTTTCTGTCACATGACTCCCTAAAACATGTGTATTATAATAAATAAAGTACCCCCAGTTTGCAAAATATGAGGATATTAGAAGTTAAATCGGAGTTCCATGACCTGTATAAAAACACTCGGTCTTCGGCCTCGTGTTTTTATATGGTCATGAAACTCCTCTGTAACTTATAATATTCTTATATTTTACAAGAGGGGGTACTTTATTCACTATATATATATATATATATATATATATATAGGATTTATATAATATAAAGTGACAGCATCCCAAAGTAGGGATGCACCGAATCCACTTTTTTGGATTCGGCCGAACCCCCGAATCCTTTGTGAAAGATTCGGCCGAATACCGAACCGAATCCGAACCCTAATTTGCATATGCAAATTAGGGGTGGTAAGGGGAAAACATTTTTTACTTCCTTGTTTTCTGACAAAAAGTCATGCAATTTCCCTCCCGCCCCTAATTTGCATATGCAAATTAGGATTCGGATTCGGTTCGGTTGGGCAGAAGGATTCGGCTGAATCCTGCTGAAAAAGGCCAAATCCTGGCCGAATCCCGAACCGAATCCTGGATTCAGTGCATCCCTATCCCAAAGTATGTACTGTGAATCAGCAGAAAAGAAGATTGGGCACAACTCCTGTATTTTTGCACTTTGAACACTGCCTTTTATGCTAGATGAATTGCCTGATCTTCTTTCAGAGCACATAGACCTACTTTCACCCCATGGATACATTGCTGCCTGTGCTCAGCAGAACTGCATTAATGAAGGATGGGTGGACAGAGGAACGTAGGCATTCCCCCCTCCTGTCTGTCCCCTAATGTATGCAACATATTGGGGCCCTGTACAAACTGAATGGCCCTGGAAATCTGGGATAACAGCACTATGATATAGATATTCATACATGTGTATGCACACAGGATAGAATGGAGGGTGCTATATTTTGCGCTATCTGAATAAAATCAGCCTTGAGTATGTAATTGTCAATGTTGCAGTTTGCAAACACAGAGTCCGGCAAGGTTAATGTTGTAAAATAAATGCTGACTTGGCAAACCACTCGCCCCCTCAAGCATCTCATCTGCAGGGCTATGTCAGTGTCCTGGTTACAAATGAAAATGAAACTGGGGGGGGGGGGGGGGTGAAATATCCAATGTTAATCAGGCTTTCACCGGGACCAGTAACCTCTGTGTGTTCATCACTCTCTGCTCTCCCGCTGATGGTGGAATTTTAGCTCAGACAATTCCATACCCAGCCAGGAACAATAAAAATGGGAAATATTTAAGACTTTCAATTGGACACTATGAGACCACTTTTCTATTTCCCTGAGGGACAAGAAAATCATGGGTCATCCCAGAAAGAATTTGTTGGTTTTTTTTTTGTTCCATTTGTGCCCAACTATGTAAATTCCATTATTTATATTCTGCTGAGCCTGCAGCTTTGACTAAAACATTCATACACTCATCCCAAAGAGCAATGTGCAGTATGAAAGCATGAGAGGGCAGATGGAAAGGACTGCTTCCTGGGTGGGGAGAGGGCAGATGGAAAGGACTGCTTCCGAGGGAAAGGGGTGACCACTAAAAATGGGGTCCAAAATGGGTAGGGATTTGGCATAATGAAAGAGGTGTGTCTTTGAAGGGAGTAGGCACAGTGATTCTGACTCAGATCAGAATGAGAGTGTTCACTTTGGATGGAGTGAGGGTAGAATGAAAGTAGTGTGCACTGGGTAGGGAGTGAGCAATAGATTAGTGGTTTAAAATGAGTGGAGGAGTGGAATTCAGTATGAAAGGGGTACTCCCAGGGTGAGGACTAATATGGGAGGGTGTACCCTTGGTAGGGAGTTGGCAGAAAAAGTGGCATTAGCATTCATTGGACATTTTACTTTATCCATGGCCCCTGGATGTATTTCTATATGAGGGTTCTTCAATCAGAAGCCTTTGGCTTGGTGGGCAAAACAGGCCTCTCCATTGAGTGTGCTGCCACCAGCCCCGAGTGACCCTTACTGTAAGGAATTGACTTGTTATGATGATGCAAGTGAAATGGGGATGTGCTAATGGGGCAAAACAGCAGGTCAGGGGCAGAGTAGAGGGCACCATAGCAACAGGGTAAAGTTAGGGGACTGAAGACAATAATAGCAAATCATGGTTACTATAGTATCTTAAAGGCATATAGTCATACCAATTCAAACTGGGATGTTTATCCTATTGAATACTTTATGTACCATTATTGTTTCTTATTGTAAATAATCAGACTGGGTATCATTTCATTAAATGATGTGCTTTGAGATGGGGCTCCTCCTTGCTGAATAATATACAATGTATATATCTGGGCACTGAGCTGTTGTCTGTGGTAGATATACCAAGTATATTTAACCACATGTTCATGAAGAGGGAAGGAAAGAGACATACACAGGCACACACACAGATTGAGCTGAGGACCATGGGAGGCTAATGAGTGAATGTTTCCAATGTTCCTAATGTCCCCAGTCCAGCAATGGGAGCAGGTATACTGTTACCAGTAAACAATGGCACTGCATAAAGCACTGAATATTCTCATTCCCTGACACATAGTCCCTATAAGAACAAAAGCCATGGTATAATGAGGCTTATTCTGCATCACTTGTTCAGCGGAGGAGTCACAAAGGGTCTGGCAGGTTAGGTTACTTATTTAGGGACACTGGTAACCAAGACAAGCTTCTAGCAACTATATTCCACACCCTTATATAATGCTGAGAAAAAGCAGGAGCCCTAAAAAGACATTATTTTGTCCATCTCAAAAAGAAATGCACTTATAATATACAAATGCTGTTGGAAGCCATTTGCCATTTTTAAATGGGAATTTAAAATGTATTTTCCATAAAAATCCCAAAAGTTAAGGTAAATGTGAACTTTCTCCTTAAAGGAAAAATAAAAACTAACAATGACTATAGGCAGAAGTGATATAATTTATTTAATGAACCAACCCGACGGCCCAGCAGCACTATAACAGAACATTTTAACAGTCTTAAAGGCGTTGCCTGCAAGGATTTTTATTTAGTGATGCCTCAGCTACAGACATGCGGTTAATGCTGTTGTGATGGATATAAATATCATCAGTGTAAGTGCAGCAGCAGCCTGTTAGCACCTTACTTTCTATGTGACAAATACGTTACGTTGATACTTTTTGCCAAGCTTTAGGCACCAGCACCAAAAATTACCCTACACTACTTAGAAGAGCAAACCCTGAGATACAGAATTATTAGTCTGCAACCCACCTGGACCCCCTGGTGCAGGGGGCTAAGTAAAATAGGACCTCCAATAAAAAAGGGAAACTAAATTCCATACCTGGCCACTACCTCAACCTATCAATCAACTCCCTGCTCACTCCCCTGCAAGTCTTGCCCCTTTGGCAACCTCAGCCATGGTGCCCCCGACTGGATTCACACTGTCCCATCCTCATGGTTGCCATATTGAGCTTTATAGCAATCAAAAATTCGGACCGGACATACCATAGGGCCCTTTCATTCTGAGCCCCCATATAAACTGCCACAGTGAAAATGAAATAGATACGAGCAGGTACAGTACCTACCCTAAAGAAACCAACAGTATCTGTGCAGGGAGTTTTTTGGATGACTATGCAACAGAGAGGCTTCTGTAATCTAAATCTAAACTAACAGGTGAAAGAGACAGTAGCCGCTGGAACAATGAGTTGAGGACACACATGAGACTCCATGGCTGCTTAGTTTACCCATTAAAGGGGCCAAAAATATTCGCAGCAATAACATGCGGAAACTTAAAGTCAAATTTACTGCACCTTAGTAAAAGCACCCCTTAGCACTTGCTCCATAAGCCAAAAGGTCTTATAATGAGAATAATAGATGGGGCAGTATACTCCTATATGCAACCTTTGCACAACATGAGCACAATAAAGCTCTAATGAAAAACTGCTTCCCCTCCCCCCACTCTCCCATTAAACAGGGTCATTTGTTTCAAATGGAGGTGATCTCTGTATAAACAAACCTATCCCTTCATTAGGGTGCAGCCTTTCAGGAAAGTAGCAGGTCAGCACACAGAGGGTTTATCCATGGTCTGGACATTTGTTTTGCTATGTTGTGGCTTGGCAGAATGAGGAAGTGGTTTCTTTTCAGGAAGTCAAAAAATCAAAGTGTTTTTGTTTTCTTCTTTAACCCAGGAAACGACAGAAACCATGGATATTTCTTAATTAAAACAACTGGAAAAAATCATGTTCAGCGCAATCCTACTTTATTCAGGTCATATTTAATGTTCTAATTTTGATGTAATTTTGTCACTGTTAATACTTTGGCAATCCATGCAAATACATCTCCATGTTATTTAAATAATGCATGAATGTAAAATACCCCTTGGGTAATGACAATTTAGTTTTTAATGAATTTATAAGTTCATTCTAATAGCTGAAGTGCAAGGGCCATTCATTCAGTGATGCACAGCTCTGGTGTCATTAATTCCTTCCCTAAATGGATGTTACACACACCTAAAGCTGCAAGGACAGATTGACACAGATACAGAAGACGAAGCGGCTCTGTGCTTTTCAACATTCGTATCTTCATTTCACAGCACTGTATTCATGAGTGATTTGGGAGAACCAATACACCCAAGGTATTAAAGAGACCTGTGCTTACCCCTTGCCTATGGCAGGCATAAATACAGGAACTTCTTGTGTCCAAGAGTCAACTCACGGATGCAAGTGCTCAGTGAGTGGATCCTAAGGGTTCTACATGAATATTAAATAAGCCCTTATCCCACTGCAGTTGCAAGGGGTACACCAGGGAAGATTTTATTCTGGTGTGTCCACAAATCCAGACCTGGGTGCTACATTTTCCTGTGCTGACTGAAAGGATGTCAAACTTCAGGTAAGAGCTTTATGGACCCCAATATATACAGTAGTACTAACCTACTGCTCACTGTGACGTCATTGCTCACTGTTGCTTAGGAAAAAAATATAATTCTAAGCATTTTTTAAATGTCCATGTATTCCTCATTTCCCCTGGTGTACTGTATGTGTAAATGTCATTGTTGTTGAAAGCAGTGTCTGAAAGCAGCACTGCTGATTCTAAATACTGCCTGTAGCAATAACAGTAGATTTGATCTGAATCCTGGGGCAGGATAGACCTTGTCTATGGTTTAACCTTAGAAATCGCTAATATCCTGGAACCCCAACACTAACCAAACTGTATTGGGAGTAGGCAGGGCTGGAATGAGATAGGTACACAGACGCCCAAACAGGCCACACAGCAGTCCAAACAGCCCCCCACCAGCCCAATATATAGTGGCTGTCTATGGAAACTTACATCAGCCCCTCTGGCATTTGCCAGAGCCCAGTCCGGGCCTGTGAGTATGGTATGGAGCACCTGTATGGAGCCTCTACTACAGTAATGAGGTGGTAATGACCTGGCTGAGCTGTGTATGCTGGTTATGTTCTGTACTGTACTGAGCACTGGGGGTAAGTGCTTAGTAAATGGGGAGTTTGAAATGACCCCTAATGTGCAACATTTATAGTCTACTTCTTGGTTAAGCTTTAGTTCTCCTTCAAGGACTTGGGACTAAAACTGTAAGTAGCCTTTTTCGGTTGTGATTTTACAAAAAACAGTGGTTTAGAGCATAAATATAACTACAGTATTCTATAATATTATTCTTCAAAAAATTGGAAACTCAGTTATGATTGAGGAAGCTTGGAGATAGATTGCAGTCTCTACGAGAGACTTAGCAGCAGGAAAGAAGAACGCATCTTCATTTAAATACTTTACATGCCCTGTTTTTTTTTTTTTGTGAAGTGTCCTAAAGCTCCAGCTCAGTGTTCCTCATTGTTAATATGGCCTTGAATGCTGTTTTTAATATTTGCAAGAAATGCTATTATATACCTATAAACAATAAACAAGTATTGGGACACAGTTTACACACACGCAGCAATAAATAAACTTTTTCTGGCCAGATTCCCAGAGGGTAGAGACATGATTTATGCTCCCTGCCCTTTTCCGCTCTATAAAAACAGAATAAAAAAAGGAGAAAGAGAAACATGTGGTTTGGGCACTGGGAGCAAAGGGATCCAGGAATTAATTACAGCTTTCTCTAATAAAAACATTGATATGTTATATTGTTATTGCTTTCCCATTAGCTGGAAATTTCACTTCTTTATATTGGAAGCTGCCAATGAGCACAAATGGTTGGGAGGGCAGTGTTTTTTTGCTAAACATGCCAAACATGCCTTAGGTGAACATATTGTGCTGTACAGTCCCATTAATATGACAAAACTATTTGGAATCTTCCAATGCTGAAGCAGGATTATAAGGAAGAGGGGAAAGGTTCCAGGAGAGGGAACATCACAGTTTTTTTGCTTGCCCAGTTTGATGTCACTTTCTTATGCTTCTGGGCATCTCTGCAGCAAGGAGGTGCCCATTCAAACCCAGACAGCCACAGAAACCATAATGTATTAATAGTTTGTGACCCTACAGCAAACTCAGTATAACATACCTGCCAACAATTGCAAACTATTTCCAGGACTGGGCGTCACAGATGATGTACTCTACAGAGGACACAATGCACCATGCCAGCATACACAACACACCCAATGGACACGATTGCTAAGAGTTTTCTTTTCCTTAATTTTTTAAAAAATGTGGACAAATAACTTTTTCTAAAGTTGCCCATACAAAGGCTGAAAAAGCTCCCAATCTAACCCCTCTAGACTGTGAGCAGCTTATTGGATGGTGTATGGGGCCCTTGGGACTCTCTGTCTGACCAGTATCTGGCTGAAAATCTGCCAGATATCTATCGAGCAGGTTTGAAAATCCTGTTGGGCAATGCATCTGTACATTGATGTGATATTAGTCCAACTGGTCCAAACTACAGGTAGATACAGTATTGGCCCCAGACCAGCGATCAAATTAGTCCAATTTGGCCCCGCACATGGGTGGTTAAATCATGCAAAGATTAGCTCAATTGATAAACTTGCCAAACAAGAGGTTCTTTATATTAATGGCCATCTGAAGGTGCCACGTAGGTTGGTTGTTATTAAATAGTACATATATTGCCTATTTGTGATCATTATTAACTGAATATCTGAATGAGTTCTAAGCTCAAGCTAGTTTAATTTCCAGAAATGCAATTTACATGACATGCTTGTCAATTAACAGAACAGATGAAATAAGAAGAGAGGAAGGCTTATGGTACATAGGATGCTTGCTTTTCAGCGGGTGAATAAGTGAATAAGTGCCTGAACCTAGTGATGGAGGTTGATGTTAGTCATAGTCAGGCAGTTTGTATTAAAACCCATGACAAGCTGTTTGCTGGATTCGGTGTCATGAGCCTAAATGTAACCTGAAGGGAAACACTGAAACACACACACACGTAAGAAGCAGTAAAGTACAGGATGTAGGTAGAATGCTCTAGAACAGTGCTGTCCAACTGGTGGCCCACGGGCCGTGACCCCCCTTGTTTGGCCCCCACATGAAAGTCTGCCTGCTGTGACTGCTTACATGTGTAAACTCTAAAGGACAACTAAACCCTAAAAATTAATGTGTCTAAAAATGCCATATTTTATATTCTGAACTTATTGCACCAGTCTAGAGTTTCAGCTTGTCAATAGCAGCAAAGATCCAGGACTTTAAACTTGTCACAGGGAGTCACCATCTTAGAAAGTGTCTGTGATACTCACATGCTCAGTGGGCTCTGAGCAGCTGTTGAGAAGCTAAACTTAGGGGTCATCACAAATTATCAAGCAGAAAATTAGGTTGGCCTGTAATATAAGCTGATGCTACAAGGCTGATTATTACATTCTGTTTCTAATTGCACTGGTTTACATGCTGTATCTGTTAATTAATTGCTAATCAGCCTTATACTATGACATTTCTATTCTATGTGTACAGTATATTGTGAGTGGGTCCCTAAAATTAGTAAGTGACAGCAGCACAGAGCATGGTCAGTGAATCAGCAGAAAAGAAAATGGGGAGCTACTGGGGCATCTTTGGAGGCACATATCTTACCTGCCAAAGGACAGTGGTTGCCTTGGGCTGGTACAGAAGTTCAAAACATAATGTATAACATTTCTAGCTACTTCTTTAGTTCTCCTTTAAAATGTATCAGTAATAAGATTAACTGGCCTCTGCAATGTTTACAGCTCAATTTCAGAATGTAATCCCCTGTATTGTTCACACCTGTCATCCCCCTTCTATTGTTCACACCCCTTAAGACCTGTTCACACCTGAGACCTAGAATGAAAGTGCCCTCATTGTTCACCTGTTCAAACCTCATAAAACTGCTGATAGGTTTCCCTGTCTCCTCCTGTGTTCTAGCTTCCCTATGCTCCTTGTGTGTGCCATATAATGCGTGCCCTATGCTCCCTGTGTGCACCATACTCTGCCTGCCCTATGCTCCCTGTGTGTGCCATACTCTGCCTACCCTATGCTACCCGTGTGTGCCATACTCTGCCTGCCTATGCTCCCTGTGTGTGTCATACTCTGCCTGCCCTATGCTCCCTGTGTGCGCAATACTCAGTCTGTCCTATGCTCCCTGTGTGTGCCATACTCTGCCTGCCCTATGCTCCCTGTGTGTGTGCGCGCCATACTCAGCCTGCATTTTGCTCCCTGTATGTGCCATGCTCTTGATGCCCTATGCTCCCTATGTGTGACATACTATGGCTGCCCTATGCTCTCTGTGTGTGCCATACTCTGCCTGCCCTATGCTCCCTGTGTGTGCCATACTCTGCCTGTCATATGCTACCTGTGTGTGCCATACTCTGCCTGTTCTATGCTCCCTGTGTGTGCCATACTCAGCCTGCCCTATGCTCCCTGTATGTGCGCGCCATACTCAGCCTGCATTTTGCTCCCTGTATGTGCATGCTCTTCATGCCCTATGCTCCCTGTGTGTGACATTCTCTGCCTGCCCTATTACACCTGTGTGTGCCATACTCTGCTTTCCCTATGCTCCCTGGGGCCTTTAAGTGTTTAATCCTATGCTGGGTGTTGCTGTGCTATCCACAGGGGAGGAGGAGGCATATAGATCAATGGGTATGTTTTAATATGACTTACATTTTTCACATATCCCTGCAGTGAGCACCAACCATTTGGTTTTTTGGTGTGCTACCACCATTAATGTGGACATGATCTTTAAAGGTTCTTGTGGTAATATGGGTGTGGTTTAAAGTGTGTGTGTGGTTTAAAAACAGGGAGTGGTCAACACTTGCTTCCATTACTGGCCCTCCACCATGTATGTCTGAAAAATTCCAGCCTCTCGGTACCACAGAAGTTGCTGCTCTAGAAGTTTCTGTCGTGTTAGAAGAGAGTTAAACCCTAGAGACGTAGTACAAACCCACAATACTGTTCATCCTGCAATCAGTTCAGAGGAGAAAATGATCGGTATCAATAGAGGATAGGATACATCACCATTGCCAAGCACACCGGACAGTAAAGACTCTCATTTCTATGGCATAGAGGCCAAATATCCTAGTGATTATGGTCTCTTTCAATCATCGGTTTGTCTGTCTCTCTGTGCTATCTAGCTATGTCTCAGTCTCCACCTATGATTTCTCAAGTGAGAGTTAAAACATTTTTCCATTCATAAGAGATAACTCTTTCTATACATGCAAGATACATCACCGGACAGCATTTGATATGAACATGTACTACCCCTATTCGTATTCATATACATACAGCATTCATATTTGTGAAGCCAACTCATCCATTTTGAATTATATTTGTCATCACATTGTCCCCAATAGATGACAGTTGGGTGTACAGATTGGGCACAGCCATAGGGTTCTAGGAGTTGTAGTATACAGATATGTGGAGTGGTACAGATATTCGTCCCCCTCCCCCCTTTAATATATATATATATATCTTACAGACAGCTGATGAGAGCAACTGGTGGGAGAATTGGACTCAATAAAATGCAGTATACATAATGCCATGGCACAGAATACTGGGCCAGAGCGTGGGAATGAGGGAGACTGCCCAAGGTTATATAAATAAGCTTACTGCTATACCAAGCCAAAGAGTCCCTTCCACTTAAAACTTAATGCCATAGTAAACGATTACTAGACAGACAGATGGATAGAAATAGATGTATAGATAGATAGATATAAACAAAAAGATAGATAGAAGTAAATGTATTGATAGATATAAACAAAAAGATATATATAGATATATTTAAATATGTGTATAGATGATAGATAGATAGATAGATAGATAGATAGATAGATAGATAGATAGATGATAGATAGATAGATAGATAGATAGATAGATAGATAGATAGATAGATAGATATAAATTGATAGATGGATATATATCCACAAAAAGAGGAAGAGCTATGGACATAAGTTAGAGAAAGAGAGAGGTAGTTAGACTGACAGATATTTAGATAGTCTAGATAATAAATGTATAAAGGGCAATAAGAGAAAGAGACAGATAGATAGAACAGATATCTAGATCTATGATAGCAAAATAAATAAATGATAGCTAGCTAGAACTATAGATGGATATATAACAAATAAATCTCTCTCTCTCTCTCTCTCTCTCTATATATATACAACATACGAACTGATATAAAAGTATTGCTAGATACGTAGTTAAACAGATGTGGCTAGATAGATAGATCATAGCTAGCAAGACAAATAGACAGACAGACTATAGCTAGTTAGAATGATATATAGAGATGATAGACAGATAGTAAAAGAAATAGATATGTAGCTAGAGAAATAGTAGATTAATATACAGAAGATAGTTGAGAGATAGACATTATAAAAGTGATGCAGGCTAGTTATTGGTTATTGTACATAGATTGTGCAAGCAGAAGGAGCTCCTGGAGGAAAGCCAGCTATAAGAAGCAATGCAGTGCCTAGAAAACATCAAGACAAGGCATTCTGTGGTCTGCTCATCCAAGCATAGGACATTCTCACAGCAGAATATTTTTCTTCTAGATCTGTTCTCCCTGCAGTAAGTTACACTCCCCATTTCAACTGGTTTTGTGCAGTAATGCAAATAAATTAGCTGTACCCATAGGTGCACACTCCCCAGAGAAAGACATAGACAGTATGTAGGAAATAGGCAAATGGCATGTTTCAGCACTGGTGGCAATGGCACACTGGGAATGCTCTGGGCTGCTATGCTAAGCACGCAGGGATGTGTAAATATGCACACACCCCGCTCTATAACCTGCAGCATCTGTTTAGCAAACCTGGCACAGCAGAACGCAGGCATTGATACAATGTATCAGCTGACATCACAGCACAACCATTGCCTGGCACAACACAACGCACAAATAAATACAAGGTATCAGCGGTCATAAACAAACATTGTCTCTGGAACCCCCATACATAGATACAGCCAAACCCGACACACAGAAAGGGTTAAAGGTAGCCAAGCCCACAAATGCAGAGAGACCCAGCCCTGTGGGGGGCTGAAACAGAAGGGGGCACAGAGAGAATCCAGTGACAGTGATGGGCACAGCCATTACATACAAGGTGCCTTACCTTCCCACTGTCTGGTTAGCCAGCTGCCTCATCCGATTGAATTGCTTCTTCATCTTTGCTGTAGGTATCTATTATCTGTATATATATATATATGTATAAATATATATATAATGCTCTAGTGGAGACACCAAATAAATAAACAATAAATAGACCCTTCCCCCCAGTGCAGCACAAACATTTACATGCCCCCTCCGTTATAGGGGTGCTGCCGCACAGAGCATGTTCCAGTGGAGCATAGGTGTCAGGGTGCAGGGTAAATCCATGGGTGGAGAGGGGGCATCCAGGATGGAGGGGTGCTTCCTTGTTCACCCCCTCCTCTCCTTCCTTGCCCCTTTATTGCATGGTCCAAGTGCTGACAGATCCAACCCCCGATTTGAAGCTCAATACTGAACGAATGGGTTTAGCAGAGAGTGAAAATAAGAGGCAGGGAGTGGGAGTGCTGGAGGAGGGGAGGGCCGGCATGGCTGGGGGTGGAGAGGACCAGTTAGTAGCTTTCCCCACCCCCATACAATATACATGCACTGCAGCACACCACTCACGTCAGATGCCGCCGGTTCAACCTTGTCTACAGCTGCTCCGCAACTACAGGAGCTTCAGTGACAGACAGGGCACATGCGATAACTTGTGGCCAACAACCTGGCATATTCTATTCAACACATAATCTGCCCTTGCGCCCTGTCCCTTATTACCGTGCCCTGCCCAGGACCCTTATTGTTTCTCTTAAAGGTGCTGTGGAAGAATGGAAAAGGAGCAAGCTCAAGTCCAGGGCAGAATCAAGGAGCAGCCTGCAGCCAAGCAACAGCCCCAGTCATCACGTCAAAAAAAAGAGGAAGAAACATTGTGACCCCCCCAAAAAGACACAGATAGTAACAGCTGCTGGTAAGTAAGACATACTTGGTGATAGCCTGGTTCTAAGAAGTACCTAAAACTGGCCGTGCTCGGGCAGATTAAACTGGCCCCTTCAGACAGAATTGGCAATTTATCTGACTGTGTAGGGTCCCTCCCCAATTTTGTCCCTGACAAATCGAAAATCGGCCAAATGTCGGGCAGGTTTAAAAATTCTGTTGAGTTGAGGGTTGCATTAGCTCATTGATGTGGTCCTCTCCAGATTGCCTGCATTGGCCTTCATTAAGATCAACTCAATATGGCCCAGCACATAGGTGGCGGTATCAGGCAAAGATCATCTGCCCATCTGTTTCTTACTTTTTCAAACATGAGAAGCTGCCGTACACTCATAACAGTATCACTAGGTATGGCTTAGTGCACAGTGATAGAGGATTCGGCAACCTCACAATTAATGTGTAAAAAGAGATTCACTGGCAGGGCAAACCCTTGCTAGTTTCTTAAATTTATTAAAGTCTTGTGTGCCATTGAATCTCTCTTGCTTCTTACTTTCCCACCACAGGCCAGAACAGCTTGCACCCTTACAACCTCACCTTATTAGCAAGAACACTTCCTTGCACCAGATCTTCCTTCCCATTTTATGCTATGATGTGATCCAGACCCTATGAGGAATTGGACCAACTCAAGAGGTATGCAGGAAAGCTGGGAAAGTGATGTTGGACACTTGTGCTGAGAGTCCACAAGCATGTACTTGACTGGACTGGATAGCAGAGCACTTATATAGTGAGAGTGATAAGCGCCACCAGGGGGTGCCACAGGTTAAGTAGAACATTGAACATGGCACCTTCAGGGCAAATATAGCATTCATGGTAGCAGGGTTTACAATAAGCTTTACAGTCTCCTAGATCTACCCAGGGAGTTCAACGTTAAAAGGATTGGTCAAGGGAGAGACCATGGTCTAATGACAAAAGGTGGCCAATAGCAAAGGTGCATATGCTTGAGATACTTTGATAGCTCCATACTGCAGGGATATTAACTGGGTGTGTGACAAATCCAGACATAGAAGCTTTCAACCCCATTGCTTAGGGGGAGAATACTCTTCTTTTAAAACAGCTTTTTGTGGGGCCTTCAGGGCAAGTGAGCTTTGAGGACTTGTTTGCAGATGGTAAGGCCAATGGAATATGCAGTGAGGTGGGGGCATAGTTCAACATGCTAAAAAGCATTATTGACTGCCTCCTGTAACCCCATTGATTTTAATGGGAAAATGGAAGCAAGGTTGTAAGGACTTTTTGTCTGTTTTCACTGACTTTATAGTTACTTGTAAATCTAATTGCTATTGAAAACAGTGTCTTTGGCTGTTTATATTCTCTGCACTGCTGGTTCTGAATCCTGAAAATATGGCAAAAGTCAGCTAATTAGAGGGGCCCTGACTTCTGCTACATTGTTCCAAGATTTAGAAACAGAGAGCAAAATTGCTTTCAATTGAAATTATATTTACAAATAACATTAAAAAACACAGATAGTGTAAAATTTATTTATAATGTATATAATTGGTTTTAGTGGTGTTCCCCTTAAACAATGTCATTGTTTCACATACAGCTGGAGCAAAAACTGATCAAACTGGCATGTAGTTACCAGTTTGAGCACCAATGTAGTTTAGTGAAATCTTTGCCATGTTTTTGAGAATCTTTCTATTAATTGGCAGGATTATTTTGTACAGACAAAATTTACCATATATTAAAATTGTGAGTGTCGTAACTACAGAGAAAGAAGGGGTTTCCTAGGTGGCCCAGAAAAAAATTCCATGGAGGGGGGACCTGGGTCCCTGACATTACACCCCTGACAAAGCCTTAACTTATATTGTTTCCACAATATATTGGGGCCAGAGGGGACCTAGTAAGAACCAGAATGGAGCATGTGGATTTCAGGACATGCCTAGGACCTGTCACAGGTCACACTCCCAAGTGCATGCAGAATGCAGGAGGCCTGGGCTGGGACCTGCAAGATAACCTATGTCGCTTGTTAATAAGTTTGGCCAACATTGATCTTTCAACAGGAAAACCATCAAAAATCCAAGGTAAATGTAACACTGCAATAGCTTGAGGACAAGATATTAAATATCCTTCAATTGTAAAGTCTAAGCCATGATCTCAATTCAAGCAATATTCTGTGGGCCGGAATTCTGCTCAAGGTGCATAGTGCAGTGCTGTGAGCCATAGGCAGGAGGTAAGTACAGGGCCCTACTGCTCCTTTTAGTAGTCCCTGGCTTATGCTTCTAAATGATATGCAAGATAGGGGATGTCCATGGGGATGCCAACGTGACACCCCCAATCCACCCCTCATGAATACAGCTCTGCAGTAGACAGCGCTGTATATTCATGGAAGGGACCAAAAATGGTGGTGCAGTGTGGCTTCGTGGGAAAGAGGCCCCTTAGTGGGGCCGAATGAATTTAGGCTGGGGCCCCCTCCCCCTGGTTGTACGGTTTTAGGCACTCCTCACTCCTACCCCTCCCACCCCCCTTTTGGCTAGAACAATGGGCTAGTAAGTCTCGGCGGGAAAAAGGGGGGCGGGAGGAGGGAGCTGAGGGGAGTGCCGTGGGGGTGGTTTAGGGGTTAAAAGGAGAAACAGAGCAGGAGAGCGGGCATTAACTGTTGTGGGATTGCGAGTGGGTGGAGGAGGGGGAGGGACGCAGCTGGGGAGGGTACATTAGGGACCAGGGGGAATGGGGGATGGAGGCAGCAACCACCAGCAGCAGCATGGCCCACAGTGGGATGGGTCCAGCAGTAAGAGGTGGGGGGAGCTCCAGGCTCAGGGGGTGCAGACCGGGGGGCAATGGGGGTTTCGGGATGGGGACAGTCCCAATGTTCCGTGAAATGGTCTCAGCCAGGGATGGTTATGGTTTGGGGGGTTGGGAAAGGGATTATGATTTTTATGGTGGGCAATATGAACAGGCATATGCGAATGACATGCAATTTTTCCCCATGAGCAGGCAATGGGTAAGGGGAGGGAGGTCTAGTCAGTGGGAGGATTATAGGCACAATGGTAATGGGATGCCGAGTTTCTATTTCAGAAATAGAGAAGAGGAGGAGAGCTGGCGGCAATGGAGGAAGGAAAAAGAAAGGAGGATGGAAGAAGCAGGACCTTCTCGGAGACCTGGAAGTGGAACGGGACAATCGGCACAGAAGGAGGTGGCGGTTTCACAGGAAGTGAGATCGGCAGGAGGCGTCAGAGATGCATCTGTTGGTGAGTTGAATGAGCAAAATGTTTTTGATTCTGAAACAGATTCAGATGACTCAGAGAATGGGACAGAGAGTGAGAAATTTTTAGCAGTCATGAAGCGGTATTTTAGAAAGAGTATGGGGGGGAAGATAGTACAAGAAAGCGGAGTAGTAGGTTCGGTTATGGGGGCAGCAGACACATATGCTTGTGCTTTAACGGACACATCTGCTCATTTGCCAAGAAAGGTAGTGAGAAATATAGAAGCAGGGAAATTTGTGGATATATATGAGATAACGAGGGAGGCAGTGCAGTCCAAAGAAGAGGGCGAAAAAACAGTTGAAAAGGGCAGAAAGAAGTCTATTTTTGATTGGTTGAAAGGGTTTTTCGTTTTTGCTAGCTTGTATTTAAAGAAGCAACCAGAGCAGGGCTTGAACGTGATAAAATATATGGATACGATAGTGGATACATATTTGTTTTACAAGGGGTCATCCTGGTTTGATTATGACAGAGCTTTTAGGAAGAAGATGGTCAGTTGTAAGATGTTGTCTTTTGGGCAGAAGGATATTGATTTGTGGACTAGATGGGTTTCCAGGGAAGGTAACGCAGTTGGCAGTGTCAAAGTGGGATCTGCATTTAAACAGAGGAATGTATGTTTTGCGTACAATGAGAGGAGATGTAGTAGGGGATTTGCGTGCAAATTTAAGCATGCATGTTTATCATGTGGAGCTTCGCATGTGGTAGGTGATTGTTTGAAGAAGGGGGATAATCAGGGATTTAGGCAGCCTTTTCGAGCAGCTACACAGAAGAGCGGAAACGCCAATTCAGACGGAAAGGCTAAGTGAGGCTTTGGCAAATTATCCAGACAGGAAGACAGCAGAATTTTTGGAAAAAGGTTTTATAGAAGGTTTTAGGATACCAGTGTTAACCCCCCCCCCGCCAAACGAGAAAGTAAAAAATTTGAAATCAGCTAGTAATCACCCAGAGGCACTGAAACAAAAGATAGAGAAGGAAGTGGGCTTGGGTAGGATGGCAGGCCCATTTAGGGAGAAGCCTATTGCAGATTTGGTGGTGTCACCATTGGGAATAGTACCGAAAAAGGAGACAGGGAAGTTCAGAATGATACAACATTTGTCATACCCAGAAGGGGGATCGGTCAATGATGCTTTGGATAAGGAACAGTGTAGGGTACAATATCAATCATTTGATGAGGCATTGGAGGAAGTGAAGAAGTTAGGGGGAGGGGCATTGTTAGCAAAAGTGGATATTGAATCTGCATTCAGGTTGTTACCTTTGCATCCAGACAGCTTTAAATTAACCGGTTGTTGTTTTCAAGGAGAATTTTACGTTGATCTTTGCTTGCCAATGGGTTGTGCCATTTCTTGCTCTTATTTTGAGATGTTTAGCACGTACTTGCATTGGGAATTGGATAGAAGGACAAGGAACGGAGCTACAGCACACTATTTGGATGATTTCTTGATTATGGGACCTAGCAAATCTGATATCTGTAAGAATAATTTGAGGATATTTTTGCAGTTGCTAAGGGAGCTGGGAGTGCCTGTGGCGGAGGAAAAAACAGTAGAGCCAACCACAAGACTGATGTATTTGGGAATTGAAATAGACACAGAGGCTAAAGAGTGCAGGTTGCCTAAGGACAAGGTTAAAAAGATGAGACAAGAGGTCAGGAAGGTGTTATCGGCAAATAAGGTAGCCTTGAGGGACATGCAGAAGGTCCTGGGCTTGTTGAACTTCGCCTGTAGGATCATACCAATGGGCCGTGTTTTTAATAGGAGGCTAGAGAAATCTACAGCAGGAGTTAAGAAGCCTTTTCACAAAATAAGGGTTACAAAGGAGTTGAGGGAAGATTTGGTCGTATGGGATAGTTTCTTAGAGAATTTTAATGGAATTCGTTTTTGGAGAAAGGAGGTTCAGGCTAATCAGGAAATAAAGTTGCTTACGGATGCGGCAGGCAGTATTGGATTTGGTGCTTATTTGGCAGGGCAATGGTGTGCGGCAAGGTGGCCGCGGGCTTGGCAGGAGAGCGGTTTGACAAAAAACTTAACTTTGCTGGAATTATTCCCCATTTTGGTAGCGCTAGAATTATGGTCGAAAGAGTTGGAAAATAAGGCAATTAAGTTTCTTTCTGATAATATGGGAGTAGTTTATGCGGTAAACAACTTGTCGTCAGATTCCATGCCTGTTATTCGCTTATTGAGGCATTTGGTGCTGGTGTGCATGAAATTTAATATATCTTTTAGAGCACAGCATGTCCCAGGGGTGCAAAACACATTAGCAGATGCACTGTCAAGGGAAAAGTGGGATATTTTCTTTAAACTGGCACCGAATGCGTCAAAAATAGCTCATGCATGCCCTGATAATCTGTGGCAGTTGGTGACCCAATCCTAGAAGATCTATTTGAAAGGTCGGTATCAGAAAAAACTGTTTCTACCTACAAAAGGGAATGGGAAAGATGGCAGCTATTCTGCAAGGATGGTAAGAACGACGAAAATGTGAATGTATTGTTAGCATTTCTAACAGAGAAAAGAAGGAAGGTCAAAAGCGGGGGCAAGTACAGCATTAGCAGCAATTGCTCATTTTTCTATAGCGCACGGGAAGATAGACATAACGCATTCCCCAGTAGTAAGAAAAATAATGAAAGGATGGGCAAGGATGGAAGGAACAAGAGTAGATAAAAGGGAACCAATAATAGAGAGTAGGTTACAGCTGATATTGAGGTCATTAGAAACAGTTTGTTTGAACAAATTTGAGTGTATATTGTTTAGAGCAACTTTTGCGTTAGCATTTGGGGGGGCATTTAGGATAAGTGAACTAGTGCCTCCTTCTAAGAAGACACTGGGGAAGGGTTTAATGCTTAAGCATGTTTTGGTACAGGAGGAAGAGGTTTTAGTATACATTGCTAAGTCAAAAACGGATCAGTTGGGCAGGGGAAAATGGTTGAGGATTGAAAAAACAGAAGGGGTAGCGTGCCCAGTGAGAGCAGTAAAAGAGTACATGAGAGTAAGGCCAGCGGGATTTCAGTGGTTTTTGATACACGAGGATTTATCCCCTATTTCAGCTTTCCAGTTTAGCCAAGTGTTAAAGAAGGCAGTGGTGGCCAATGGTTGGGACCCAAGTAAGTTCGGGTCGCATTCTTTCAGGATAGGGGCGGCAACGGAGGCCGCAATGAGGGGAGATAATGAGGAAAGAATAAAAGACCTAGGGAGATGGAGGTCGAGAGTGTTTAAGAAATATATTCGACAGGTAAAAGGGAAAGAGTAGGAGTATAATTGTGGTTGATGTCTGTTAATTCGTGTTTTTCAGCAGGGGGTACAACTCCTTGCAGAATCGTGATCATAGGCCATTCATTTGTTTATTGGGCAAGCAAACATGCAGCAGGGCAAGAATGGGGGTTACCGGAGGAAAACATGAAGACTGCATGGCTGGGCTGGAGAGGTATGAGGTGGGAACAATTGAAAGGTAGGTTGGTCTCTACCCTCCGGCAATGTGAATTTGTTGATCTGCTAGTGATACATGCAGGAGGAAATGACTTGACAGTGGGAAAGACTCCAGCACTAATAGAGGCCATGAGACAAGATATGGAGGAGGTGATAGGAAACCCGAAGGTGAGGAAGATAGCATGGTCGGACATTATACAAAGGGGAGAATGGAGAGGAGCAATTGACCCTAAAGGTGTGGAGAAAGCAAGGAAGAAAGTAAACAGAGCCATGCACAAAATCATGTATTCCTCCGGTAATGGGATAATAAGGCATGAGAATATAAAATACAAGCAAAGAGGTCTTTATAGATACGATAGAGTGCATTTATCACGAGAGGGTTTGGATTTGTTTTTGAAAAACATTGGTAATTTTGTGGAGGAATGGTGGAGGTCACAGGCCAGATAGGTGGGCCATGGAAAAAGGGATAGTAGGCACCCTTCCCTATTTTTCCAGTGGGTGGCGTCAGCACGGCTCCGGAAATGGTGAGATTTACAGTGCAGGCCTACCTTTGGAGAGTCACTAGCGTGGATCAGACTGAGACTGCACGGTCTTGTCTGAGTTCAGCTGAGAGGCTGGGTTAGCGCCACTATTGCACATGATAGGGAGCAAGAGGATGGGTAACCGTAGGTCACAGAGTGCGTTTTGCCCTGAATCTCTGCTCCCTGTAAGTCGGTAAAGGTATGGGCGGAGGCCCAGAGGAAATGATAGGAGCCGCAGCTGTGGGTCAGGGGTGCCTAGTCCTTTTGTGAATTTGTAAATAAAGAACGTGACCTCCACAGATTTTGCCACTATTCATGTGTTTGTGTTTTTATTTAATTGAAATGTTATGATTCAGTTAAGGTAAAGTTAAAAGAAGGGAGTAGGGGGATCCTTAGCCTAGTGGGAAAGAGGCCCCTTAGTGGGGCCGAATGAATTTAGGCTGGGGCCCCCTCCCCCTGGTTGTACGGTTTTAGGCACTCCTCACTCCTACCCCTCCCACCCCCCTTTTGGCTAGAACAATGGGCTAGTAAGTCTCGGCGGGAAAAAGGGGGGCGGGAGGAGGGAGCTGAGGGGAGTGCCGTGGGGGTGGTTTAGGGGTTAAAAGGAGAAACAGAGCAGGAGAGCGGGCATTAACTGTTGTTTTTTGTCTCCCACCCTCCCACCCTAGGAGAAGATGGAAGCGAAATATGGTACTCCAGGGTTCTTGGAACCGATCGCCTTAGAGGGGTCAGGAAGGAATTTTTCATCAGGATGCAAATTGGCTATAGGCTCCTGAGTTTTTTGCCTTCCTCTGGAATGCCATTATCTGTGTAGGTCAAAGATAGTTGTTCCCCTGACGCAGCTGCGGTTCCACATTGGGCGTCAGCACGGCTCCGGAAATGGTGAGATTTACAGTGCAGGCCTACCTTTGGAGAGTCACTAGCGTGGATCAGACTGAGACTGCACGGTCTTGTCTGAGTTCAGCTGAGAGGCTGGGTTAGCGCCACTATTGCACATGATAGGGAGCAAGAGGATGGGTAACCGTAGGTCACAGAGTGCGTTTTGCCCTGAATCTCTGCTCCCTGTAAGTCGGTAAAGGTATGGGCGGAGGCCCAGAGGAAATGATAGGAGCCGCAGCTGTGGGTCAGGGGTGCCTAGTCCTTTTGTGAATTTGTAAATAAAGAACGTGACCTCCACAGATTTTGCCACTATTCATGTGTTTGTGTTTTTATTTAATTGAAATGTTATGATTCAGTTAAGGTAAAGTTAAAAGAAGGGAGTAGGGGGATCCTTAGCCTAATGAAAACATATATAGCAAACTCAGGCACAGGTATCATATTCCTCACTAATAAGCTCAGTAAATACACTGATTTGCATTCTGATTTTCATAACACAGAATATAATCTCCTCGTAATATACAGGCTCTAGTTGCTATGGCACATTGGGTATTTGGTGGATAAACCCTTGTTCCACATGTGTATGGGACTGTGTATGAACAGTATATCTCTGTTCAGCTGATCAGACAAGGCTGCCCTTTCTCAACTCTGCTTTTTCTTTGTTGCATAGAGCTCTTCACCGAGTGTATCAGACAGAATCCAGAGATCAGAGGGACCTGCTAGATCCCAGGTCAAGTGATTGCTGTACTTGGAGGATGTAACCAGCCTTCTGTGCTGACCAGCTCAACCAGACCAGCGAGGACTTTGGCAGAGCTTCATGAGCTAAAGTCAACTGTGGGGAGTAGAAGACCCTGCTCTTCAGAGAATGGAACCTGAATTCAGACACCGTCCCTTTCTCCATCAAGTTGGACTTAATCAAAATCAGCAAGAACTGAGATGAAAGGCTTGCAAAAGTTTGACAAAAGATTGGTCTTTGGAGCCTCAGAGATCTCACCATCGAAGGAAAAACACTAGTGCTGCGGAATGAGATTCTTCCAGTCCTGAAGTACAGGGCCCAGGCATGGCCACCCATGGCTACTGTCTGCAGAGCCATCAAAAGGGCAGCGTTCATCTGGGGCTCCAACATGGACAGAGTAAAGCAGTCAGTTACGTACAAGGAACCCCGCAAAGGTGAAAAAGGTATCCCTGATATCCCCATCCTACTGAGGAGTTTCTTTGTGTGTAACTGTATCCATCAGATAATCACCAGACAAGACAAGGACTCTGCTGGCAGCTCCATGTCCCGTTTTTTCCTTTTACCACTTTGGTGCATGCTGGGGTGGGACAAATGGGACAGTTCCTACCCTTACAAATAGAATACCCCTGGGTTCTACCTGGATGTTACAAAGTTTGTGAGGGAACATCAACTTGTGGAAGCCAAAGACAATCCACAAGTTAAGCCCAACTCGTATAAGAAAAATACAATCCACAAGTTGATCAGAGCAAAGGATATTGTGGAGTCTATTTCAGGGCTGCCACTGCAAAGACTGTCTGGGGGGAACGTCTCTTCAGACAGACTCACAAACAAGTACAAGGACATCACATGGATGGCTATCCAAGGAGGTCTCCCCCTGAGAGCCTTCATGCATGCCCGTAACCTGTGTAGGTACCGGCACTGCCCACGGTGCAACATCTATGAGGAAACATCTATGCACATCTTCTGGGATTGGGGATTTACACAGGCCATGCTTGATGTCCTGGAACATGAACTCAGAGACTGTGTACCCAGGAACTCAGCTCGGGATTGTTTCAGGGCACCTATATGGAAGGGGCAATTAAGGAAGCCTGGCACGTTATGAACTGTGTTAAAGGGATACTGTAATAGGAAAAAAAATGTTTTCAAAATGAATCAGTTAATAGTGCTGCTCCAGCAGAATTCTGCACTGAAATCCATTTCTCAAAAGAGCAAACAGATTTTTTTATATTCAATTTTGAAATCTGACATGGGGCTAGACATTTTGTCAATTTCCCAGCTGTACTTGTAAAGTGGAATCATGTCCCCTCTCAAGTGTCCAGAATAAAATCTAGCCTCACAATTTAATTCTACAACATCCACACAACATTGTGGAAGAAGAGGACTAAACAAATCCCTTTCCTTTTCCATATCTTCCCCTCCCCATGCGTTTTAAGTGGAAAATAAAGTTTCGGGCCAGTCAACTCCATGTTGCAAAAAAGCTAAAATCTATATGGAAAAGGCTATTGCAGCAAGCAATAAAAAGAATCCAAAAGAGATAGGACCCTTAATATCAGAGGGGGTCGGCTGGTTGATGAGAACAAATAAAAAGCTGAGAATCTATTTCTCATCTGTCTATACAAATGAGTTAATGAAGGTTTCCTTCTTATAATTCCTAATTCTAGTAATACAACTAGTGATTCATGGTTCACACATGAGGAAATTCAAAGAGACTAGAACATGTTAAGATAAAGAAAGGTCCGGGGTTGGATGGTATTTATCCCAGGGTACTTAGCGAGTTTAGCTCTGTGATTGCCAAACCTCTTAATTTTTCAGGATACATTGAGGTCTGGCATGGTAACGAGAGACTGTCAAATTGCGGTGCCGCTATTCAAAAAGGGATTCCGTTTGACGTCAGTCTTAGGAAAGCTTTTCGAAGGGTTAATAAAGGATAAGATACTGGACTTCATTGCAAATCATAATACTATGAGTTTGTGCCAGCATGGTTTTATGCATAATAGATCTTGCCAGACTAACTTAATTTCTTTTTATGAGAAGGTAAGCAGGAACATCTATTCTGGGATGGCAGTGGATGTGATTTACTTAGACTTTGCTAAAGCATTTGATACAGTGCCACACAGAAGGTTACTGGTTAAATTAAGGAATGTTGGCCTGGAACATAGTATTTGTACCTGGATAGAGAACTGGCTAAAAGATAGATTACAAATAATGGTGGTAAATGGAACCAGTGTCGTAATTGGACCAGTGTTGTTAGTGGAGTACCGCAGGGCTCTGTACTAGGTCCTTTGCTTTTCAACTTGTTTATTAATGACCTGGAGGTGGGAATTGAAAGTACTGTTTCTATTTTTGCTGATGATACAAAATTGTGCCGAACTATAGGTTCCATGCAGGATGCTGCCACTTTGCAGAGTGATTTGTCTAAATTGGGAAACTGGACAGCAATCTGAAAAATAAGGTTCAATGTTGATAAATGCAAGGTTATGCACTTTGGCAAAAATAATATAAATGCAAGTTATACACTAAATGGCAGTGTGATGGGAGTTTCCTTAAATGAAAAGGATCTAGGGGTCTTTGTAGATAACACGTTGTCTAATTCTGGGCAGTGTCATTCTGTGGCTACTAAAGCAAATAAAGTTCTGTCTTGCATAAAAAAGGGCATTAACTCAAGGGATGAAAACATAATTATGCCTCTTTTTAGGTCCCTGGTGAGGCCTCATCTGGAGTATGCAGTGCAGTTTTGGACTCCAGTCCTTATGAGGAATATAAATGAACTGGAGAGAGTGGAGAGACGTGCAACTAAATTGGTTAGAGGGACGGAAGACTTAAATTATGAGGGTAGACTGTCAAGGATGTGGTTGTTTTCTCTGGAAAAAAAGGTGCTGACAAGGGGACATGATTACACTTTACAAGTACATTAGAGGACATTATAAACAAATAGCAGGGGACCTTTTTACCCATAAAGTGGATCACCGTACCAGATGACACCCCTTCAAACTAGAAGAAAAGAACTTTCATTTGAAGCAAAGTAAGTGGTTCTTTCCAGTGAGGACAGTGAGGTTATGGAATTCACTGCCGGGTGATGTTGCTATGGCTGATTCTGTTAATACCTTTAAGAATGGCTTGGATGATTTCTTGGACAGACATAATATCAAAGGCTATTGTGATACTAAACTCTATAGTTAGTATAGGTATGGGTATATATAATTTATGTGAAAGTATGGAGGGGTGTGTATATGGATGCTCGGTTTCATTTGGAGGGGTTGAACTTGATGGACTTTGTCTTTTTTCTACCCGATTTATGTAACTATCTCTACCTGATTTACCTCTTCCCATCCACACCCCCTGCCCCCCGCAGCTGTTGTACAGTATTACATTTTGAAAATTATATCTATGTATAATGTTTTGTTTTATATATTTATATTTTATATATATATTAAAGAATATTTTTTCAATAAAAAATTGTCTGTTCAGCCCATAGGACATAGGGAGTCTGTAGGATAGAGTATAGGCCATTGTATGGTCACCTTTGGGCATAACTCATAAGAGTGTACTGTCTAAAGATTACTGGAAACTTATGGCTCCAAAGCTGAGTGAGTGGATACAAGTAACTGATATAAATGAACTTCATTCTTATTTCTCTTTTTACTGTAGTATTGTATAAATTGTCCTTGGAGTCTATAAGAATATAGTGCTAAGATTAATACTTGGAAAGTGTATCATAAAGAAAGTGCAGAGTTATATTTCAGTGGAAACTCTGGTTTCAGGACACCGGTAAGAAGTTCATCAGTAAACTCCTTTTATTCTTGAAGATTAATTATTTATCCTTAGTTCTTTTATGTTTGCATCTATTATTTACACAAAACTCAGGCTGATGCACAGAATTCATTTTCACTAGGATGTACATGGACTTAATGTATTTCTTATAATCTCTAATAATGTAACACCCATGTATTCTAACTACTTTGAAAGAATAGTTACTTATACAACAGTTTAGTATATATACCAATTTTCAATAATGACCACCTTGAAAATATTATTTCTTAAACATTATATTTTATGGCTAAAAGTATCCAATTACTAAATTGCTCTGTCATCAGATGAAATGCTACTGCTGATTACCCAACTATCTCCTGAAGCAATGTCATCACAAGGACTAAACATAGGGAGATATTTTTATGGGGATCGGAAGCAAAAAAACCTAACAGCACCATGTGCAATGCACAAAAAGTGATGGTAAAGGGAAATTCCATTGGACTCTGAGCGTTGGGAAACGAGGCCTCTGGAGGGATAAGTGGCATTTCACATCTGTCAGAAAACAGGGTTAAGCTGGCCATAGATGCCAAGATCCGATCGTTCGAATCCTCGGACGATCGGACTTCCCCATCTCCAGACCTGCCACTAACCATTCAGATCAAATAAAGTAGAAAAAGAACAGATCAGACAATGTTCTACCCCTACAGAAATCGTACAAAAGTTATGTCCGACAAAAGCTGTTAACAGTCTACCACTGAAAATCGCCCAATCAGTAATACATGCAGAGGTATTATTGGCAGCCGACAGAAATCTTTTAACCTGGCCAATGGACCGAACGACCGATCTCTAGGACTCTCCACAATCGGATGTTTGCGTCTATGGCCAGTTTAAGTTTGGGTTTGGCAGATGCAAGGAGAACACAACCTGCATGAATGTATAATGCCAACATTAAAGCAGGTATGCTGCTCCCATGAAGTGAGATGCCCATAAATTACCAGGTCTGAAGAAAGCCACTCCGGATAATTTTAGGAGCTGAATTTATAGTTATTATACCGGAAATTCAGCTCTTCTAGTGCAGAGATCACAACTGCACTCTCTGTACTAACAATGCAGCCCACCCTCCGAACATGCACTGGAGGTAGAGTGGGGGCAGCATAGCATTGCAGGAGCCGCCTCAGGCAACTCATTGGATAGAATCTCCCCTGTTTTAAAAAGTTTAGTGGAGGAGGAATAATGGTTTGGAGCTGTCTTCCATGGTTTGGAACACTCGATCCAATGAAAGCTAAACTTAAAGGAGTATTAATTCCTAAAAATGAATATGGTAAAAAATGTCATATTTTACATTCTGAACTTATTGTAGAAGCTTAAACTTTCAGCATCTCAATAGCAGCAATGATCCAGGACTTCAAATTTGTCACAGGGGGTCACCATCTTGGAAAGTGTCTGCGACACACACATGTGTGGTCTGAGCTTAGGGGTCGTCGCAAAATTATAAGCAGATAATTATTTTTTTCTGTAATATAAGCTGATGCTTCAAGGCTGATAACATTCTGTTACTAATTGCACTGGTTTCTGAGCTGCCATGTAGTAATTATCTGTATTAAGTGCTAATCATCCTTATATTCTGCATAAACAGTATATTTTGCATTGGTCCCTAGCTCAGGTAAGTGACAGCAGCACAGAGCATGTGCAGTGAATCAACAGAAAAGAAGATGGGGAGCTACTGGGGCATCTTTGGAGACACAGCTCTTCCCTGCTAAAGGGCTGGTGTTGCCTTAGGCTGGTAGAGAATCCCAAAACAAAATGTGCAATATTTCTAGACTACTTCTTTAGTTAGGATTTAATTCTCCTTGAGAACTAAACCCCCTTGCTTATAAAAACCCCTACCCCCTACCCTCCATAGTCCCCGCTCCCTGCTCCCCCCGCACAGGTATTAACATCTGTACATGCCCCAAAGCCTGTAATTACCCCTCGTTATAGAGTCAGTGCATCGGAGCTCACGGGTGCCACCTTCCGGGGCTTCTAATCTTCCCGGCGATTCTGTCATTTACGTCACTTTTGCTGCATGCACAGCTATCAGGAAATGGAAGACTGCTCCAACTGTTCATGCACGATACGGTGCCTACTTAACGAAGATTACCAAAGCGCTGAAGATGGTCCCCGTGAGCTCTGCTGCTCTGACTCTGCAACACAAAAGAAGGTAAGGTATGAACTTCCTACACAGGGAACCATGTATCTGCCATATGCCATGGTAGATTGGGCCGCCATGAGCTACATGTTGCATTTATATGTTCCTCTTTAGATAAATAGAACCATTGTGGTTCAGTTAATGGGCTGGTACAAATATTGTGTATAGCAAGTGTATATTTAGCATGTAGACAATTATATGTTCTCTGGTTAACAGTGTGAGTGTAGATTGTACTTGTTATTATCATTTGTTATTTCTTATGATTCTGCCCTATGCATCTCTTAGTCTGACATTCAAGCCACTAACTGGTTTCCATGGTCAGTGAGCCCCTAGAAACCTTATACCAATTTAAATTTCAAACGTTACAGCTATAGAGCCAAAACAATTCAATAGTCACTAAAATAAAAGAACAGATCAGCCAGTAGCTAGCCATTTTGTAGAAATAGGACATGTGGTACACCAACTTAAATTTCAGATTGTTGATGCAGTCCAAAGGATGAGAAGGGGTAGTGACCGAGTGAAAAAATTACTTTGTAGGGAGGCTTGGTGGATTCAGAAACTGGACTGTTTATCACCTAATGGACTAAATATGGATTATGACTTGGGCTAGTAGGATAAAAGGAGGAAATCTACATATGACTGTTAGCTTGACAAAGAGCCATGTAGGCTTAAAATGTTGCTCTGTCTTTGTTGCCCTGCTTACGATAAATAAAGACTTTTTTATCTGGAGTGCTGACCATTTGAATTCCTAGCTGTTGCAAATTTGCCCAGTGTTTATACATGAGCAATATATAGATAATATATGCCGGGAACTGCCTCCTGTCCTGTCCATGCTTGAGCAATGCCAGCACCCCTACCACTGTGGCAGAGCTTGGAATTCCATATCCGGAAAAAGACCCCAGAGAAGTACAAAGCATGTGTCTGGGCAAAGGGGCCAGTGAAATGCAGGAGTCTTAACCAGCCCTGCAGTGACTTAGCTCATTAGTCAGACAAGAGCTGTCAGCAAGTGGCTGGTCTTCTGGGCATTGCAAGTAGATATAATTTATGTCAGGCAGCAGCAGGACTTGCTGGTCAGATGTAAGGGCACAGAGGTATTCCTCAGAGAGGCTTCTGATTAACGGAACAATAAATGGGAATAGTCACAAGTTTCTAACATTCTGCCCTGCAAATATCAGCCTTTACTTGATTGTTGTTATTGCAAAACATGGCACAGCCAATCAATCATTTCTTCCCCATTGGCAAATCTCCTACAAGAATCGTCTATGGACCCTTCAAAAAGGATCTTCCCATTCTCTTTCAGTAGATATCACATGGAAGGGGTATTGAAATGCACCCTAGCCTGCATGCATATATCCCCAGGGAAAAATGTGATATTAACCTTCACATTCCAGTACAATGACCCATAAAGGGCACATATAATGGATTTATATATTGTTTGTATGGTCTAATGGAGGGGTGGCATTATAATTAGGTGACTTGCACAAAAGAACTTGAAAATAAATTGGAGCTCTTTGGCAGCACAATGCCGGATCTGTGTGTTTTCAGTCCCCTGGCTGGTATTGGATAAAAGCCAAGATTATATCTAGGTGTATTTCACACTATAAGCATGAAATACCAAAGACAATGGAGAGGGCGCCATGCTCTGGGTGTAAGAGTTGGCAGTTATTGTGGGCTGAAACCAGCTGGCCAGAGGGGTGGGATCCATGGAGCCAGAATTTGCAGCAATAGAATGGGTCATGGTGCAGCACTCCAGAGAGTAACAGAAGCCAGATCTAGAAACAGAGGGGCTCCTCGTACTCAAAGCCTCCTGGAAAAGCATACAGGTAACAAATTTCCTCTTTACCTTCAGAAAACCATCACCATGATCTATCTGTCATATAGTTTTGATTCACACCTCAAATCTCCAAATAAACACTAAGTCCGGGTGCTGCTTAATGAGGTATTATACAGCCATAGAAGTATATAAGCTCACTCATGGGTCTTATATAGAAAATACTTTATTGATTCATGCCAGTATCAACATTTTGGCTCTTGTCTAGAGCCTGTCGCAAGATACTACAGGCCCCTGTTACAGAAGGTAAGTATCTAGTACCCACCTCCCCCAATTTTGCATCTCATGTGTCACTTTCATTAGATGCCAAGCTCTGAATTCTTCGGAGTGGTAGCCAATATTGCTCTCTTTGGTAGCAGTAGTTGAGGATGGATACACCTCTTCATATTTCATGGATTAAACTACCACTACGAGGAAAGCTTACAGGCAGATTTTAATCAGCCAGGGCATGAAAACTGTATGGACTGGCAACAATAAAATGCTAAAAATGCCTGTATAATTCTCAGTAACTGCTGCAAGGAATGGATAGCACACCCGATTTGAAAAAGCCAAAATTAAATTATTACAAAAAAGAAAAAAATCTAACAGAAAAAAATACACAAAACAAAAACATAATGAGGGCTCATTGCAGCAGTTACATATTACATGGAGACCCTTATGGGGAGTCACCTATGGATTAGCACCCTGTAATTTAATTTAAAAGGGTGTGCGCCTTCTTTCTTTATTTTTGATGTATAATTCTCAGTGACAGAGCTGCCACAGTACAAAATGACATCCCCTTTGTGAAAGGGGAGGTTAAACCTTACACTCCATTTTGTCTTTAACCCTAGAAAAGTTCTAGTGATCAACATATATATATACCTTCATAACCCATGACATGGCTGATTAAATCTTTTCTATATTTAGATAGAAAATGCAAATTACTTACAATTAACCTTAGCTTGATATACTAACATATGCACAAATGGAGCATTTCAACATACTTAAACATAAAATTAATGACTAATAAACTTGGGCTATGAGCAGAGTAGGGGGCTCTTCCTGCTGAATTATGCTTAATACAAGGAATACAAGTGCTGCCTTAGTTTTATGGTATCTCTCTTAAAATAAAATCCCATTTTTACATTCTTTAATGAAAAAGAAACCTGAATCTCCAATATACTTTTATTAAAAAATGTATACCGTTTTTATAAGAAACCTGACAGTATGCAGTGAAATTCTCCCTTTATTTACTTGCTCTGACTGCTGTAGATAGGAAACTTCAGACGGTCCCTAACTGTTCTGCAGGGAAAGTTCATACTTTCAAACAGCGGGGGGAGGGACTTCCCAGAACTCGAGCATCTTTGTTTGTTTCCCTGTAAAACAGCCAGCGTCCATGTAGAGATTCATATCTGCAGCAGTCACAGCAAGTAAATGAAAGGAGAATTTCACTTAAAAATTGTACAGATTTTTTAATTGAAGTATATCGGGGATGGGTTTCTTTTTCAGTTAATAAAGTAAAAATGGGAGTTTATTTTTGCCTTTACATCCTCTTTAATGTTTCCAACTCCATCTGTAGGGACAAAGATCATGGAGACAGATTTAAACAGATAAACTGGGATTTTATTTTGACGATTTTTTGCTGCAGCCACTGGTTCTGCAGAGTTGGAGAAAGTTTGTATTAAACAATACAAAAACTATAAAATCCACATTAGACAACACAGGACCCAGTGCAGTCTGCATATTCTCATTATTAATCAGTCTTGCTGTATCTGCTTCTATGGCAGATATTATTTGACTTGTGCTGTTTTGTTGAATTATGAAGCAACCCAGACCACACTGAGCATGTTCATGGTCTTAGTCTTGCAAAGATGTTTAACAAAGTTACAAGATGTTGACGCCCTGTGGCCAACTTTGAAAGCATAAATAATTTGTTTTATTAGGCTTGTGGTGCAGTAAGTTCATGTTTATGTTTAGTATACAAAATACTGCATTTCTAGCATTATTCTATTTTAGACTTTAGATTCCCTTTAACAGACTATGAGCAAACATAGGCAGCTGTTCCTGCTGAACTATGCTTAGTACAAGGGAATACCCATGATGCCATAGTTTTATGGTAACTATCGGTAAAGGCAATATGTGAATACCTATACTGGCATTGTTTACTAGGATCTCTGCAACGGACAGGAAAAACCTGGGAACTTGCCCCACAGAGAGTAAAATTTACAACCCAGAGCCTATGACACTTTTGTGAATTCTTGTAATAGAAATGATAACACAAGGGAGACTGATGGAGGGCACAAGGCTTAAATATTTTGACGGAAATCGAGCTAAAGCCAATAACACATTTTGCTTTATTATTGCATTCATACAAACACACAGGATAAATAAAAAATTATAAGCAAATTTTCTTTTCAGGTTTATGTTTCCTTCCATAAGAATGAGTGCGGCAGTAATGTTAAGGGCATATGTATCACAGCATTTAGTTGCATTTTAGTGGAAAGCAGAAAACACACTGAGAAAGAGTTCATTGCTAGCTGTGTATGGCCCAGAGTTTATTGCCCCGGGCAAACATTACACAGTTTGTACTTTGAAAAGCCGCTAGGATCCAGAATCCCATTGGAAAGATTTTCAGTGCAGACCTGGTAGCCAGTGTAACAGGGACACAGTAAGTAAGTATTTATCACACTTTCCCTTTACTTTAAAACAAATTGGGGGTTTTTTTTTGCTTTTTTTTTGTTTAAACATACTCTTTGAGGTTCAATAGTTTTGTACAGAGCCCCCTTAGCTTCTAACTGAGTTATGCTGGCAGCAATAAAGTGTTTACCCCAAACTCACTCAAAATCTACCTTGTACAGCCACTATGAAGGGTCTACCTGGGGAGCAGCCCCATAGTCTGGGACAATTCAATTTCTTGCAGGGCACTTGTGGGTCAATCCTGTAGACTTATTCTCTGAAATGTGCTTGCATCACACTACATATTCCTTTCCCTCCAAGCTGGGCATATGATTTACTGGGCTGGTAAAGGGCACTCCCAACATGGCCACATTTGCTAAATATGTCTCCGAGACAGAGCTGCAGAACATGGGTTCAGAATCCCAGGAAGGACTTACTGCTTTGGAGGAAGAGGAGCCTACAGTGCTGGAGAAGTACGTCCAACCCTGTGTAGCAGAACTTCTAGGAAGCACCTTCTTCATCTTCTCGGGTTGTCTTTCTGTGCTTGTAAACCCTCACAATGCTGGCCCACTCCTCCCTGCTCTGGTTCATGGATTCACACTGGCATCAGTCATCTCTGTCCTTGGCAATGTAAGGTAAGTCTTATTGTAACTTGTCCTTCAGTAACTCTTTCTTCAGCTTAAATGTACTAATGGCAGTGACATGTTTATAAGTCAGTCCTATCTAGGCCCAAAGTGTGCTAATGACAGTGATGTGTTTATGGGTCAGTCCCTCCTAGGCCCAAAGTCTACTAATGGCAGTGACGTGTTTATGGGCCAAACAGTAGAAAAAGATGCTTGAAAAACATCCCATAGCTGCTCTGTTGTACTCATACATATAACAGTGTTATTATGATTTGTGCTATGCATTGTCTATTTGTAGTTTATTTATTCTCTTCCAAACTTGAAGTCTCCAACAAACATCAAATTTTCTTCTAGTGGAGGACATTTCAACCCTGCAGTGACTCTGTCTGTTGTTATTTGTGGTGGCCTGACTCCTATCTTGCTGGTGCCCTACTGGGTTTGTCAGTTATCTGGTGGAATGCTGGGCGCTCTCCTGGCAAAGGTAATTTTACTCTGAAAACAACTGGGAGGGTGTCATACTTCCTTCTAATGTGTTTCTTTGGAATATAAATATGAATGATCCTTGACGGCAAAACTGGAAATAGCTTGGTCCCAGGGAGTGCTGGAGTTGCAGTTTCATAACATTTGAAGGCCACTAGGATTAATACTCATACTTTATATCAGTGATAAGGCCCAAATATTCTTTTACCCTTCCTTGTCAAATCAAGGTCAAATCCATTTTACAGTATTTGTGCACTGGAGGGCACAGCTCCTTTGCAGTAGAATGCATCAGGGGCAATTTGGGGCTAATAGTTTTCATTCCATTACCCGTTTGCCATGCCAAATTGAACCAGTTTTATTGATTTAATTGCTGTATTTGTTCCAGGGCCTGGCAGATCAAGAGTCATTCATCAATCACACCGGAGCGGCCTGCATGATAGATAGTGGGGATTTAATGGCCAGAGCGGTTGGTGTAGAAATTGTCTTCAGCTTTCTCCTGATTTTCACTGTGGTGATGGGAGCAGTGGGTGAGCTCAGCAAGACTCCACTTGCCCCTTACTCAATTGCCTTTGTTCTTACTGCCGGAATATTATCTGGGTGAGAGACTGACTTCCCATATAATGTCTAGGGGGTGTAATAAGGTGGCCCACATCCATATATATATCTCCTCATATAGTAATGTCAAGGGGAATAGCGTGTTCATTTCGATTTGCAAACAGATATAACGTGATTATCTTTTCTTTACAGAGGCAATATATCTGGGTCCTGTCTGAATCCAGCACGAGCGTTGGGTCCTGCAGTGGTTGCTAATTATTGGGATTACCATTGGGTATACTGGGTTGGCCCTCTGGCTGGGGCTCTTTTGGTTTCTCTGCTATACAGGTAAGTAACAGAGATAAAGATAAAATTATGGTATGAATAATTATCATTACAATACACTACTGGTGTAGTGTAGGGTCATAGTGGACACCAGTTTGCCTCCTTCCTGGTACAAGTGTCCAAGCACTGGCAGGGGACAATTAAAAAAGAAACGACCCAATCGGAGTGCAGGCTCTATTAGCACGCACCTTGGTTGGGGATAATATTTTTAGCAACAGGTGCCTTTAACTTTTTGTATAATACTGTGCTGATTGCTGAAATCAAGTTTCACTACAGTTCTATGCAGAGATTAAGCACACCCTTAATTAGCCAAGAAGGAGAAGCACACATGAGCTGCCCTGCTGAAGCTAGGTGAGGTCATGGGATGAAGGTGCCCCTGATTAAAAGAGCACACTATAATATATATTAAGCCTCATTTTGTAGGGCAAGTGCAAATCTCTAAAATGCACCTTTCAAGTACTTTGTGACAATACAGCGCTGTGCAATATGTTGGCGCTATATAAATACATGTTAATAATAATAATACACGTTCTTGACAATGCTGCAGCAGTGCCCCTCCACTGTGCGCATTTGTAAAACTAGCTCGCTCCCCATGTCTTGCATGCACAAATAAACGCGTTCCCGGTGGCACACACGTGAAACGAGAAACGAGTGCTTTTGCTAGTGCCAACAAGGGGAGTAGGGCATTACTTAAAATAAGTGGAAGGTCCCGGCAAGGGGCTACAGAAGAGATATGTTCCTGGCGCTCCCCACCATTGTGCCCTAGGTAGGTACGTGCCTCTTCTACCTACCCCTAATTCTGTCCATGAGCAGAGCCAATGCTCCTGCCTGACCTGCTCTGATTATATTCAAGTGTGACTTGGCATTATTTCCAGGGTGCCTTTAGCAAGTTGTATCAGTAGTCACAACAGCCAAGCAAATCATATACTTATTTTTCAAGGCGCACGCCATGATGTAATTCTAAAACTAATGATGGGACTATGGCATCAGAGTGAAATATTGTTATTTTTCTCAGGTTTATTCTGGCAGGAAGATCCCATAGGTTGTTCCTAAAGTGAGCAAAGATCAGTCAGTGAACTGAATTCATATCCAGACAGACACTAAAGAATCCCTATGTATTCCCAAGCTCCGAACCAGTGGATCCCACAGTTGTTTTGCACCAAAAGCTGCTTGACCATTTAACCCTTTTCCAGTTGCTCTGAAACCCCAAATCTACAGTGCAAACGAGGTGCAATATCTACATTCTGTTTTGCTGTTTGATACTCCATAAAGTCTTCTGGGAGGCCTTTTTACATGCATTTGCCATCTGTCCCATACATCAAAGCCATGAGATCAAAAGCAAGAGTCCAGTGCCATACCTTATACAAACACACCAGAATGGGTTTCACTGCATGAAGACCAGATTCATGGAATAGACTGTTTATAACTCTACCAGCTTCAAACTTAAAATCATTATAAACCATCTCCTGAGTGACAACTGCTAAACTCTGTACTTACCGTATGGGAGCTATACTGGCCATTTGTGACCTTTGCAAACATCTCGTGCTTTGAAATAATTTGTCTTCTAAAACATATGTCATATCTGAGCCTCAAATTATTTCTTCATAATCTGGTCAACAGAGGGTGCTGTTTCTTCCTTTCTAATGTGTGGATGCTCATCAAAGTTATCATGGCTGCTCCCACTAAAAATGGATAAACACAAATATGCAAATAAATAAGTTTCCCTGTGAGAATACGATGTATGTATATGTTTTAGCAAATATGTACAGGAAAATAAAGTATATTTGAAACTCTATCAAGTTTTCCTTCAATTAATTTTACCTTCAATCCTCAATCTTCAAACCTTCTAGGTTATTTTATAGAACTCCTAATATCTCTGTAGCTTCTTCATAAAGTGGTTTAAAACTATACAAGTACAAGTGTTCAGAGTTCATTATACAATCTTAGCCAATACTGCCTCCTACTGGTGATAACAAGGTATATTCTCAGATGTAATTATATTTTGTGCAAGACTATCTTAAATAAATGTCAGCAGAAGCACAAACTTTAATATAATAACACGATTATGTAACAAACATAAGTCTAGGTTCAACATGGGCTGGCTGGTGGCTGTTATGACTTGGAGGGCCACATATGGCCCACAAGTCTCCTTACTTGAAAAAGTCTCAGCAGGCGATGTTCCTGGATACCTGCTGGTATGTCGTTTTTTTGGTTGCATATTATATATTCGGAAAGGTATGTTTCCAGCCCCATTAAAGAATAGCAATGCTGTTATGATTGCTAGCAAATACATTTGGTGACATTCCCTAGGATTGGTCTTTGCCAAAATGAATTTTGCCAGAGAACAGAGAGATGGTTTAAATAAAGACATCAGTATAGTGGGAGCCTCTATGATTGGGCAATCTCACATGCAGGCTCTAATGAAATACAGAAAAATGTCTGAACGGTGAATCTCTCAAACATAAGAAATGGTTTCTTTCTACAAGATAAGCCTAGACAAACTTCTACCAATTTCTAGAACGGGGATCCCAACCTTTTTTACCTATGAGTTACATTCAGATGTAAACGGTGTTGTGGAGCAACGCAAACATGAAAAATGCTTCTGGGTGGTGCAAAATAAGTGTTGTGATTGGCTATTTGGTAGTCCCTATGTGGACCGAAGGCGTACATCTCTGTTTGGCAGTACATATGATTTTTATGCAACCAAAACTTGCCTCCAAGCCAGGAATTAAAAAATAAGCACCTGATTTGAAGCCACTGGGATTGGTTGAAGAGAGGGCTGTTATAAAAGGGGGAAGCTGCTTACCCTTCTCCTCTTGTGATGTCAGTAGGGTTGCCACCTTTTGCTACATTTTTTACCGGCTGGTGGGGGGCGGGTACAAAAAGGGGTGGGTGTGATGTCAAAGGGTGCGGGGTTGTGCTGTAAAGGGGCGGGGCCGCGGCCCGACCAGGACAAAAACGGAGGAAAAAAAGCTAAGTTTACATTGGGGGCGGGCCGAGGGGTCTTTTTAAGGGTATTACAAATTTACCGGCAGCTACATTGCCGGTAAATTTGTAATACCGGCCCCGGCCTTGGCAGGTGTGTTACCGGCCGGGTGGCAACACTAGATGTCACGGGCACTTGGAGCACTGTTACACTTCAATTGTTACATTTATTGGTTAATAAAGTTTCAATGGATTGGTTTCCATATTGTTAAGAATGTGTTATATAACTAATATTATTATTGTCACAGCTGTGCTGGCA